>NC_091746.1:36170764-36455764 GCF_043380555.1 Nothobranchius furzeri
ACCTTACTGCAGTAGTTATGAAACAAAAAAAAGACTGAACAGACACCGCTACATATCAGTCATTGATATCTAGACGCTCCCATCTGTCTGCCCACATATTTTCATCAACATCACAGGGAATGTCAGCTCTATCGATGCATCGGGGAAAGTATCTCCTGGAGTGTCGAATCCACCCTCTGCAGGACTCTGCTGTGATGTCATCACAAGCTGCATCCATAGCTGCTAGCAGGGTCAATTGGGTATGTGGATGCCTGTCATATACCTTCCACCTCTAGGAAGAGAAAAACTCCCCAATTGGACTTAGGAATGGAGTGTAAGGCGGAAGAAACTCCATGAGCATCCTGTCGTGTGCTGCAAACTACTGCCTGACTACAGCAGAGTGATGGAAGCTAACATTACCCCAAACCACTACATACATTGTCCGATTGACACCAGGATCATACCTTTCATTTTGCGGGATTAGGTCCCTATAAAGAGCGTCCAGAAAAGCCAGCAGGTGTTGTGTATTGTATGCACCAATACGAGGAATATGGGTGTGAACGCCATTTTCTGAGATTGCTGCACACATTGTAATATTTCCTCCTCGTTGGCCTGGGACATCAATGGTGGCTCTTTCTCCAATGTGATTTCGTCCACACCGTTTGCCTTTTGCGAGATTGAATCCCGCTTCATCAAGATACACAAATGTGCGTAGGGGTTCCCTGGCCTCCAATTCCAGGATACGCTATACAAAGGATGAGAATAAAAAAATCTGTAATGGTGCATTTGGCACAACAGATTGTACAGTTTGAATTGTAAATAGGATTACAGTAACATGCGTAAATGTCCGTGCAGTACATGGCCTAAACTTTTACAGTAAACAGAGGTACATATGCAAACATGTTTTACCTGTACATACTGGCGACGGAGCTCCTTCACTCGATCACTGTAACGTTCAAATGCTACTTTGTTCAATTGCTTCATGGACATTACATTCTGTCTGAGGACTCTGTCTATGGGGGAAATTGATATTGATTGAATCTTTCCGAAGATGGTGTCATCTTCTACGACAGTTCTTTGTATTTCTCTCAGTCTCAAAGCGTTGTTTGCAGCCACCATTGCACAAATTCTTTCCTCTTGCTGTGGAGTCAAAAGTGGACCTCTTCCACCTCTTCTAGGTTGTCTGGCAGTCCTTTTTGAGATGCAGATGAAAAAACACAAACATAAATAAGCGCAAACATGCTTACAGTAACTGTTACAGGACTATCATTCAAAACTCCTTTCTTTACAGCATTACTGTATTGTGCCACAGCACACTATGCCACACACGGGCCTAGTCTGCGCTTCAGTTACAGTACGTCTATATGTAAAGATTTATTAGGTCATGTCCTAATGCAAGTCTCCTGTATGACTATGAAAGTGCAGAGCAAATTAGTTTGTGCTGAATAACTACAATACAGTATGCTCACCTGTTTTCCCGACGAAATGTCTGAATAATAGAACTTACAGTAGTTCTCCCAACATTTGGCTGCACCCTACGACCAGCCTCGGCCATTGTGAGGCCATGGTTTATCACATGATCCACAAGTGTTGCCCTGATTTCGTCAGGAACGTGCCTATGTGGTTGCCCTCTTCTTCCCCGGTTTTGTCCTCATCCTCCACGGATCCCCACCCCTCTTCCACAAGGCTGACGTTCCATGTTCTGCAGTTTTGTAGATTCAGTATGCACCTCATGCCAATCCTGTCTGTTGGTTTACATTATTTATATATTTATATACTTGTACAGTAGGGGTTGCTGTAACGCGATTCACCTGTGACTGGGTAGAAGTGGCTTTTCATTGGTTGCAAGTAAGAGTAACACACACCAATTTTAATTTGTGTGAGATAAGGTTCACCTGAGAAAAGTAATTTATGGAGATTTCCATGGAAACTAAGATTCACTGAAATGCCAAATAATTGACTACACGTGTCTGCAGCACGATTAGACACTCGTTTATTTAGTTTGTCAGCAAAAAAAAAGTTTGATTTGGGGGTGACTTGCTCTTTAAGGAGTCAGAACAAAATCAGCTTTGTTCTGCAGGAACCATTTGTTGTGTCATCTTTGCAACAACCTCGACAGCATGTCAAAGGTTGCTCTGGTTAAAGATACTTCACTACGGGCGGCCGTTTCCATAGCTTCTTCTAGAACTCTGTAGAACTGGAACACTGACTCAGACTCAGACTTGAACTCGAACTGCTGAATCACCAGAGTGATTCTGTTTTTATATTCACATATTAATTTCTTAACAAATCAGAGTGTGCCATGTTAAGCGATATTACCAAGAATCTCAGAAACACACACCTTCTTCAGCTACAGAGGTTCTGATTTGTGGGTTAGAAAATATCTGTGTGTCACGCGTTTAACTTTAATTTAATTTGTCCTTGATGAACCTTGTGTGAGTGTAGATGGTGATGGCCTTGTCCTAACATTGCTGATCCATATATAAATCAATGAAATAATAACACATTAATTTCAAACTTCAGTCATTCAAGCACAGATTAATGAAAGCATTTCATTTATATTGTAAGTGACAAACAAACATTTAATGATTATTTAACTTATAAGTTTTAAAAGTTCTTCTGTCTTGTGCTGTAAATAAAAACCTGTCTTAGATAAGAGTGAGCCTGGAAAGGCCTTGAAGCAACAGTCTCTACTGTAGACTAGAGCTCCAGTTGGAGACTTATGTCTCCAAATGACCGATACTGAAGAGACGACCTGTAGATTGAAAAATAGACCATTTCCAGAGGCTACACTTGAGATGCAAAACCTTTTAGTTGTGTTGAAAAACAGTACACCTGTCATGACTTGTGGGAGGCGTCTAACCCAAGATATGCAGAATCAACACGGGACTCGGGGTAAGTAAAAAATAAGTCTTTTAATAGGAAATGGGAACTAAAGATGCACTGGAAGCCCAGTGAGTAGGGTCCCGTAAGGCGTTAGTCCAGAGTTCGAGTCTCCTGAACAGCAGGGCAGGCGATGAGCCAAGGTGAGCGAGGAGGGCAAGGATGCATAGAGGAGAAGGGCCAGAGCCGTGGTGGAGGATGGGACGTGGTCCTGAAGGTCCGGGGTTCTAGCAGCGGGGACAAAGGATGTGGCAGTGGTTCCTAGATGGAGCAGAGCAGAGGCGAGTCAAAAAATCGTAATCCAAAAGACAGTCCAAGGTCAGAAATCCATATAATCCAATCATGAAATGCAAACAAGTGAACAAGCGAATGCTAGTGGCAGGGCTAACCAAAACTGTAGCAATCATCCGGCTTCGAGTGGTGTCTCATCCTCCTTTTATACCAGAGCCTCTGATTGCGAATGCGGCACAGCTGGTGTCCCCTCCTCTCCTCACCTGTGGAAAAAGAGCCTCAAAGGTGGTTTAGTGAGGAGGAACACTCACCTCGGCTCGTGAATCATGACAACACCAGCAGAAGTCTTGTGTGGTCAAACACGAAACCAAACGTTTCTACAGTGTTTTCCGTGGGAGATATGACGAATCAGAAAGACTGTTCTTCAAAGAGAATAGTTTGTGTTCATATATAACTGAGTCTCTTTGGGTCCCACTCCCTGCATTATGGGGGATTGAGAGAAAAAAGCTCACTGAGTTTGTAATGTTCTGTGAAAAAAATGCCCAAAAACAACAAAAGTAGGACTGTGACTGTAGAACCAAAGATAGAACACATCAAAATGATTTATGTAAGCTTATTTACACATTGATTAGTTTAAATTGTAAATCCGAACCATTTCAAATTTACAAGAGAAAACAAAATTGAAAAACATTCTCCCTCTCCTGATAATAACTTTTTGTTTTCCTTGACGTTGGATGTTTTATTTTTATTTATTTAACTTATGTTTTTTCAGGAGGATAAACTGCTTGAGATGTAACATCTCGTTTTCGAGCAGGTCCTCCTACAACACAACCAATAACAAATAAGGTGGCAGAGTTAGAAAGTTGTAACAGAAATAAAAAAAAAAAGGGGGAAAGTAAATAATAGTAAAATCAACGATATGTATAAATGTATATATATACACACGTAAATATAAACACATAAGCAAGGATACATAGATACCAACAAGTGTACATACGTACATACATACCTATATACCAAATTAAATTAAATAAAACTGCTGTGAGGCACTCAAAGAGAAATAAGGGCAAGAAATTACATTGTAAATAAACCTAAAATGAAGTAGTATCCCAATTGAATACAAAGTTTGGCAACGAAATACAGCATGTTAGCCATTGAATGCACAAAATCATCATAGTAAAGATTAAACAAAGCAACTACAGCTTGGCTTTACATAAGCATAAACAGTGCGGGAAAATTTACGAATTGTTGAGATGGATCTTAATTCAGCGGGTAATTTATTCCAGTCCTGAGGAGCTTTAACACAAAAGGCGAGTCTACCCACCTCCTTTTTAAAACGAGGAACAACAAATGATGGAAGAGTGGTTAAGCGGGTTGAATACAAGGAATCAATGGGAACCAAAAGTGTTTTTAGATAAAGTGGAAAATCAAAATAAATGCACTTAAACATAAATATCAACCAATGAAATTGTCGTCTAGCTTTTAAAGGAAGCCAACCAAGAAGATCATACATATAACAATGATGAGTGTTAAATGAACACCGCAAAATAAAACGACACAAACTGTTATAGACGACATCAAGAGACCGCAGGCTAGAAACTGTTGAGTTTTGGTATAAAATATCAGAATAATCAATGATCGGTAACAGAAGCTGAGTGACGATGCACTTTCGAACAATAGGTTCAAAGCAATTTATTGAGTTATAAAGGATACGTAAACACCGTGTGACCTTAAGACATGTTGTGTGAATGTGAAATTTAAAAGACAGCTCTGGCTCTAGCCAAACTCCTAAATATTTCATTTTAACAGACGGTTGAACCGGGGAGGAATCCAAAAAATAAAGATTAAGAGTCCTGTCACTGTCAGATAGAGTTCTACTTCTGTGAAACAGCATGGAGTAAGTCTTAGATTTATTTAAAAGAAGTTTGTTCTGCGTTAGCCAGAGCTGCACCTTGTCAAAATTAGGCTGAATAGCTTCTTGTAATTCGGATTTACTCGACTTAGAACAGTATAAGACTGTGTCATCTGCATATAACTGAACAGAACAGGATCTGCAGCACTGTGGTAAATCATTAATATGTGCTACTGCTAGTTTATCCGTTTAATTATAGATTCACTAGGATAAATACAATAACGTTTATCTCTCACCAAATAGAATATTTACTAAGAAATCACAATGTAACTATAGACACATTACTTTGTCTTGTGTGTGCGTGCGTGCGTGCGTGCGTGCGTGCGTGCGTGTGTGCGTGTGTGTGTGTGTGTGTGTGTGTGTGTGTGTGTGTGTGTGTGTGTGTGTGTGTGTGTGTCTGCTCTGTCTTCTCGATCCCCAGTGAGTCATGGAGGATGGCTGCTTATACTGAGCCAGGATTCTCTGGAGGTTTCTTCCTGTTAAAAGGGAGTTTTCCTCTCCACTTTCGCTAAATGCTTGCTTAGTATGAGGATTGTTGTAAAATCACTGACACTTGTCAGTGACTTGATGAAAATTTGCTGGGTTCCTTATATAGGAAACATTATTTCTGATTGGCTTAATGAACTGACCTGAATTGGAATGTTTATTATGTGAAGTGCCTTGAGACGACTCTGGTCGTGATTTGGCGCTATATAAATAAACTTGAATTGAACTGAATTGAATTGAAAATTGCACAAAAAACTGAAGATTGTCACCAAGAGAAGCCTCTCCCTGCGCAGATCACCAAACTGAAGGTCATCCCTCTCTTTTTTATATGAAAATAAACAAAGCACTATTCATTATTATTTCATAACACCATTAGCTATTTTTCATTGGTGAAATGTTTTCTTTAAGACACTGACTCCCTCTGAGAGGGCCGTAACAGGACAGGTCCCAGTGCAGCTCCACAACAACCCAATGTTTCCCTCTGCAGCAGGAGTCCTGACCTAATGACGGACAGTTAAGGTGATTGTGTTTAATGAGGCTCGTGTCCCATGGTGCATTTGTACTAACAACAGTACACTCTCTGTTTGCAACATGGTGTCGACATGAGACTAAATTAAAATATACAAATTTCAAGGATACATATATTAATGATCATAAACTATCCTTCATTTTTCATCAATTCTGGGATTAAGAGCAGTAGGATTGCTTTTAATCTGCACCAATCTGTGAAACTCAGTACCACAAGTAATTACTAGTTTTTAGTATAATAATCCACTCAGGGCTGCTACAGAATCTGTCTCAGTTTACAAAAGTGTTGATGACTAATTCACTCATGTAGATGAACAAATAGTTTAAAGTTGTATTTATTAGTGGTCAAGCCTACCTGAGAGAACACTGTTGCCTATATTATACGTTTCACATCCTGCATTGTCACATTTGATTCAACTTACATGATATTTGCTATTTGCTGCACATTTTAGGACATAATAGTTTTTAAGGTTCTTTTACTGGTTTACAAATGTCTTCGTGGTTTAACCATCTTATTTAGTCAACCTTCTTTTAAATTATGAGCTCCCACGGTCCCTGAGGTTCCTCGGTACTGATCTATTGGTCATCCCAAAAGTTAAAACCTAAACATACAGTTTGCCGGAGAACCTCAGGCCTGCTGAAAATGTTGATACCTTTAAAAAGAGACTCAAGACCCATCTTTAAGCTTGGCTTTGAATTGATCTGTTTTAGCTATCTTTTAGCTGCTGTGTGGAGTGAAGGGGTGAGGGTTGGGGTGTGTGCAAAATGTTTGAACTGGTTATGTAATTTTGATGTGCAAAATCTGTGTTTTTAATCCACAAACAGTGTTGTTTTGTTGTTGTTGTTGTTTATTTAAAGCATTTTGTACAGATTTTATCAGGAAAAGTGTTCTACAAATAAAATTTTATTTGATTTGCTATAGTTTCCACTGAGCCAACCCAATAATTTTCTTGGTGGACCTCATGAAATCAAACACCAGCACTACTCTTACATCATATCTTCAGTCAGATTACGTAAACCAAATAGTGTTTGCACTATGGTTTTAGGAGATACATTTTAACAGCATATACACAAACAACATATCACAAAATTCTACCACAGTAAAACTATGAAACAGTTCCAGTTTACACAGCACTGTTCAAAACTTACTGCAGCAATTTCCCTCTATGCTTTTGGGAATCAACCTTTGGGCCTTTGAAAGTTTTTATGCATTAAGCTGAAGGAATGCAAATAAATTGTGATAAGCTGCAGGTAAAAAATAAAGTATTTTACCACAAACATTGTTTTTTTTTCATGTACTGAGCATGCTAGATTATCTTAGGTAAACAAGCAAAAGAGAGCGAATGTCAAAAAATGAAATGAAAGGGGGTGAAAAGTTGTCAAACCAAAGAAAACTATCAGATCTGCAGATATTCTAAAAATAAAGATGAGGAATATCAAGTTTACCTGCAAGTCATTTAGCACCACGACCTCCACAAACATGTGGTCCATGTGAATGGTATATATATAAATGTAAAATTTTCATGGAGGACCTAGAGCAAAAAGCCATAACCACTGCCCCCCACCCCCTTGCTCACACCAACGAAAACTGAGTTACAGTAATCCAACCGCACCGTAATAAAAGCATGGACTACCATCTCAAGGTCCTGCCGTGATAGGAATGGTTTTACCTTCAATAGCTGACGAAGGTGAAAAAGATCACTCTATTAATGTGGGTGTCAACACAGAGGGCACTGTCTAGTTTAACACCAAGATTAGTCACTGAAGCACTCTACTGGCCATTGAATGACCCGCCATTAATTAGAGAGGAATGTGTATGTCCACTAGGAGCAAACAATACAGCCTTTGCCATCTGATCATGTAAGCACAAAAAATTGTCATTCATCCAAGTCTTGATCTCAGTCAAACATTTCATAAGATTACAATTTGAGAGATCTCCTGACTTGTCCAGAGGCAAGTACAACTGACAATCGGCAGTATAAAGGTGGAAGTGAACTCCAAAATTATGACAGATATCACTTAGGGGCAATATGTAAATAGAAAACAACAAATGCCCTAATACTGAGCCCTGTGGTACACCCCAGGGTGAACTCCCATCCTTATACAAATCTTCCAATTGGCCAAGTAGGATCTGAACTACTCCAAGGCTAATCCTGAGACATAGTGTTGGAGATGGTGGAGCAACACTTCATGGTCAACTCAGATTCTCCAACAGGCAGCCTTTAGTTTGTGGGACAGAGGCAGACTACTGGAGAAAATGTAGGCATATGGGAAAACGCGCAAACTCTTATCCAAGGACCACCACGGACAAAGTAGCAACCAAATGATTTTTAATGACACTCAATCCAATTGTTTAACTAAAGGAACCACATTTATAAATGTTGTTGTAGTTTTGCGGATTTAAAGGTGTTTTAATGCTATCTAAATAAACTGCATTGAATTGAATAGATGTGGCATTGGAAACTGAGATTAAACCAGCAACCCCTGAGCAGGCAGCTGGTTGGTCCATGTGGTTGAAACTGAACATTATTCCATCAAAAACACAAAAGCACATAAGTTTACTGATTACTATCTCACTCTGTTACTATTCATAGGACTTCTATCCTCCTTACGCCTTCTTAGGTGTCTTGAATCTAATCTTAAAAGCCTTAATGGACACATGTAAATCTTTGAGTGTATAGGTAGTTAACACTCCTGCAGCCCACCGCAATCTGTTAAGTTCTCACACAATGTCCCTGCTTTAGAATGAAGAGAGGATAAACTTTAACCAGAGGTTTAAACGATGAAACAACTAAAGTCAGCCATCAGCTCAGCAGACTAAAAAAGCTACCAGAAGGATTAAGACAAAAGCACCAAAAACACAATAGTAATGATGATATGTCTCACTGACCTGAGAGAGTGATGCTGACTATCTCTCATAACACCATGGTTGTACCGGTGACCGTGCTTTTCTTACTTAAAGAGAAAAGGACATTACAAGGTTAGAAGGTGTCGGTAAGGTTGGCAGTAGAATCAGAGGTATTAATTTACCTGATTTGTCTGAAACCATTTAGGTGAGTCACTTTAGCGTCTTAAGACCTGATCCCCAGTCCTGAGCAGGACCTGAAGGTGAATTTGAGCTCCAACCATCTGTCAGGAGAATCAGACCTCTAAAGGCAGCACGAAACACCTTCCACCACTCAGAATATTGTTTAGTTACGTATACAAAGCTTTCATTTGATGTTTCGTTTCTGGCCTTTCTAGTTTTTTGTTGACTGTACCTTAAAAAGGTTGGATAACAGACTACCTGTTCTCAATTCAAAGTTTCATTGTGTTGACACCAGCATAAACAATTTAGGACCCAATTAGCACATTAAACCAGATTTTAGAGTGTTTTTGTTTTGTTTACCTTGTTTACTTGTGTTTGTTGTTGACCTGTTTATTTCAACAGCTTGTAGCCTGTAGATTCTGGGTGTTTATATTGTTTATTCAGTTAAAAAAAAAAACACCCAGCACAGAATAAATACTGTTTGCGTCAGCAGAAAGAAAAGGTTTGCTTCTTCAGTGATTGTTAAATTGGTGTGCACTTGACTTTTTAAAATAAAAATGAGTATTTCTACTTTTTTCGTGAAATTCCATCCTCCCTATGATTTTTTTTCTTCGTCATTGAATCGCTCAAATTGAATTCTGTTTAAACGAAGATGTGATAAACCAGTGCATCCAGACTGAATCCAACAACTGCACCGGTACAGGACTGCTTTGGTGATCCAGTGGCATTAGGCACATGCATGTTTAAAAATCAACACACATCATTAAGTCATCTGATCCCTCGTGGCACTAACACACCTTGGTATGTCTGCGAGTAGTTTTGTTTCTTCACGGTACACTGCAAAAATAATCGATGCATAAAACAAAGTATCGAATTAGGAAATGTAATTGGAACATTTATTATAGTCAGTTTAATCTAAATATTTGAATATTTGTTTCATCCCTACAGTCTTGTATTCAAACAATAAGTCACAAAAAAAAACAATACAGTGACGCCTGCAAATTAATTATGACCAACAAGGTGTGATGATTCCATATAAATATGAAATATCAACCTGATTGATCTTTGAAGTTTAATCAGAAGATTATAGTTACTTTTACTTGTTCAGGGACCATAAACACACTTCGTATTAACTCAGAGTCAAGTATGTAGTTAAAATGGAATTTTATTCTTTTCTAAACTAATGATTATACATGACAAGATATGAATAATGAGATGTGATGGAGTGGATATGCGGTGAGGGAATGTGATGTGTGAGGTGGTGTGATGTGAGCTAGATGTTTATCAGAATCTTGGAAAGAAATTGTGAAATCTGGGTGTAAAATAATTTGTTGTCTGCTATAAACTAGAGAGTTGATTATTAATGAAACAGCATCAGACCCAATCTGTTGTGTCTATGAACCCTGGCGGAGACCCCCAGCAGTTCTGGACTGTCAGAAGTCAGGTGGACCTCACGACACTGGGAGCTCGTAGATTAGCTCCTATACGACCCGTCCAGTCTTGAGATGTCTCCAGGTCACAACAGTAGCTGGAATGCTTGTTTGCATCCAAAGTGGATGTGGCTCTTAGGGAGCCATCTGGCTGTGTCAGCTTGCAGCGTGCAAACAGGTTTTGACTGTAAAAGAGATGCCTCAAGAATGCTTGTTCCAAATTGGTCAGTTCGGAACTTCGCTAGAAACTTTTGATTCATTACACTGAGGAGCTGGAGGTGACGTCAGCAAGGGTTGCTGTGGGCTCGCGGTGCAGCTCCGGGGCTGGAGGTGACGGCGAGGCCCGGGTTCCTTCCCAGCGCCGTGGGCCAACTCCAGGGGAGAGCCACGGGACTGAACAGAGTGGGGAGACAGGACAGGTTGTGACACTCTCTAGTGTGTAATGTCCAGTAATGGTCACTTTTAAGTACAGTTTGACCCTTCAATATCTGGTCATAATGGAGATACAAGACTGCATGTGTTCCCTTTAATCTGTCTGCCTTCATCCCACCAGCTGAAGCTCAGAGCCTCTCTGCAGCTCTGAACACATGATAACGTATTGCCAACAATGATGTTCTCTCCTCAAGGCCTCAAGCTTCCCTTATCGTCCTACAGGATTCTTCATGCCTCTGAATAAGAAACACTCGCAGCTCAGATTAGTCGCTAAATCAAGGAATGATTTCTTAAATTAAATATGAACTTTTAAAACTTATAAGTTAGATAATCATTAAATAAACATTTGTTTATTGCTACTTATAATTATTATAATATAATGAAATGCTTTCATTAATCTGTGCTTGAGTGATTGAAGTTTGAAATGAATGTTATGTTATGATTACATTGATTGAAATATGTTTCAGCATGTTGATATGACAAGGTCATCACCATTTGCACTCACACAAGGACAAAGTAAAGTTAAGTCAAACGCATGACACATAGATAGCCCTTTACCCCAGATCAGAGCATACGGTATCAAAGAAGGCGTGTTTCTGAGTTGTCTTGGCAATATTCCTCAACTTGTCAACCTCTGGTTGGCTACACAAATCATGAGAACATTAAAACCGGATCACTCTGGTGATTCCTCAGTTCTTGAGAAAGCTTCAGACCAGCCATCTGAAGCAAAACCCATCAAAGATTTTGACATGCCGTCAAAATCTTTTTGCACCTGCAAAGCTGATACAGCAACAGTTCCTGCAGAACAAGCTGATATTGTTCCGACTCCTTAAGAATCCCAGACGCGCGGTTCCATCCATCTGTCATGACCCGAAACATCTCTGGACTGGAGAAGTCGGTGCTGTAGTCAATCTACTGGACCTGGGTGCCAGAGGTCATCCGACCTCTCTGACCTTCGGATCCACAAAGAGGGTCTCCGAGAACGGGTGAAGTAGACACACAGATAGCGTCTGATGTGCTTTTGATAATAATCAACTTCAGAGCTTAAAACAAACCAAATTATTTTACACCCAGAACTCAGCTCTCCTAGATACGGAAGTTCTGGTAACATCGCATTCACACATAGGCACCATTTACTACATCTAGATTTCATCCATCACCGTAAATATTATCTGAGGTGTGTTCTTGCTGTGTCGTGGTTCTAATTCCATGCTGTCGTTCTTTTTTGTAAAACACAGAAACAGTTTCGTTGCCTGTTTTCCGCTACGTTTCGTCTGCGGCTGCAGACTTCCTCAGGCTGACACTGATGGTGGCGTCACATCCTTCCCCGTTTATCGGCGGGCAGCAGAGGACATTGTGGCCCTCTGCTGCCCGCTCTCCCCTCTCCGACGATGCAGTCCCATGTGCGGTCCAACGTGTAAACTCCATCGTCCCTGTTCATGGTCCCACATCCACATCTCCTTATCTCGACTGCTTCTTTTATCCATCTTTTGTATTTTTGTTGTTCGGTGTTTATGATAACAGAAAAAATAAGACCAACAATGAAAAAACACAACATAAACACACCAACAAAGCCATACTCAACAGTTAGAAACAGACTAGTACACCCAAAAGACAAAATATCAGCTGGACTTAAATGTGGAGTCATTTATGAAATCCCATGCAAACTCTGCAATAACACATACATAGGAGAAACCGGACGCCAACTCAACACACGAACAAAAGAACATAGAAAGGAGTGCGAGAAAGAGGCAAATCGAAAACACACAAGAGCAGCAAAAGAAGAAGCAGAAAGCACAATAAAGAAGTCAGCCGTAACAGATCACTGCACAAGAGAAAACCATGTAATGGACTGGGACAACACACGGATCATAAACACCGAACAACAAAAATACAAAAGATGGATAAAAGAAGCAATCGAGATAAGGAGATGTGGATGTGGGACCATGAACAGGGACGATGGAGTTTACACGTTGGACCGCGCATGGGACTGCATCGTCGGAGAGGGGAGAGCGGGCAGCAGAGGGTGACAACATCCTCTGCTGCCCGTGGATAAACGGAGAAGGAAGTGACGCCACCATCAGCGTCAGCCTGAGGAAGTCTGCAGCCGCAGATGAAACGTAGCGGGAAAACAGGTAAACAAAACTGTTTCTGTGTTTTACAAAAAGAACGACAGCATGGAACCGTAAGTATTAGTTAACTTGTCATGTTTTAATTGTTTGGAAAATAAATTCTTACTTTCATAAACCTGGCTCTTTCCTGAATCAAAGCAAAGTGTTTGCAATCCCTGAATAAAACAAAGAATCCTAGAATCTTCTGATTAAACACAGTGAAGACCAAGCAGGTTGATATTCTATATTTATATAGAGTATCACAGCTCATTGGTCATAAGTAGAGGTTATATATTAAGCTCTTAAAGCACTCAATTTACCAACTCCTACAAGTGCATAAAGATGCCAATCTTATCAGCCAAAGAGCTGAGGTGCACGATCCTATGGGACAATAACATGCGTTCATCTTTATGTTATATGATCAAAATGTGTAACAGAAAAGCATAACAGCTCTAGGGCTTCCAGTCACCATGCTTACAAGAACATAATAGATGCATCCTAAAACTCAGCCATTTACAACAAAAATTTGGCATTTTGGCTATTTTAATTTACCAAATCTTCCCACTGTTCGACCTAAAACAAAAAAACTAAATGAGGTGGAGATTTCTAGGAAGTACAGAACCTCATGCTGCTTGTTGTTTTGTAGGAACCCTCTGCACAGCTGCATCAGACAGGTGTTTGTCTGCACCGTGCCAGAATGGAGCTACTTGTGTGGACACCCAGAATGACTATGCCTGCCTCTGTACCAGAGACGGTGTCCAGTACATGGGCAAGAACTGCGATGAACTCTATGATGCCTGCTTCTTTGCTGCTTGTGAAGACTGCATCAGCGTTCCTGGTACATCCAAATACAGCTGCATCTGCCCGGATGGACTGACAGGAGACAACTGTACAGAAGAGGTGGATGAGTGTCAGAGCAACCCTTGCTCTGAGCCGCGTACTCTGTGTGTAGACCAGACGAACGGGTACTTCTGCAGATGTCCTGCTGGTTATGGAGGTCTGGATTGCAGGACGCATGTAACTGACTGCATTGATGAGCCCTGCAGGAACAATGGCTCTTGTGCACTACAGCCAAATGGCTTTGAATGTCACTGTGCACCAGGGTTTGAGGGAACGACGTGTGAAGAAGACGTGAATGAATGTTTATCAGAGCCCTGTCAGAATGGTGCTATTTGTATAGATGGGGTAGCAGAGTTCTTTTGTTTCTGTGTGCCCGGTTTTCAGGGTTTTAGCTGTGAGATCGACATCAACGAGTGTGCTTCTCAGCCCTGTGAGAACAATGCAACCTGCATCAACGAGAAGGACCATTACAGGTGCGAGTGCCTGGTAGGATTTACAGGTAGGGCTAAAAACTTCTTCATATTCAGAACTGGAGGTAGCAATGATGTTGAAAGGGCAGGAGGAGGGGAAAAAAGAGGGATCTTACATAAAGCTTTTCTTTCATAACCATGTTTGGTTAGAGGTGTTGAAATTCAACATTTTACTGTATATAAACAAATTCTCTGATCCAGGTCAAAATAAGAAGTTTCTAGGGAAAAAGTTCAATCTGTTTTAACTGGAACTGGCAGATTTCAGTTTTACTTAAACTTCCAAGAATCCTTTAAAAACTGCCTAATTTAATCAAGAGTGTCTTCTGACCTGATCTATCTGATCACAAGCCACACCCACTTTGACCAATCATTTTCCAAAAAAGGACACGTTTCTAAACCTGCTTCTTTAGTTTGGTACTAATCTGCAAACAATGGATCAACATAAAAAGTTAAAGTCCTATAGTCATCATCACACACTGGTGAAGTTACATCCCCACATTCGATCCATCCCCATGGAGAGCGGTGGCTGCGCTCGGGACCTATTTAGTGGTTTAACCCCCAATCGAGTGTCAAGCAGTGAAGTATTGGGTCCCATTTTTAAAGTCTTTGGTATGGCCCAACCAGGATTTGAACCCTGATCTCCCAGTTCCAGGGAAAACTACCTCCAGGCCACTGAGAAGGTAACTGTAAAGTTAACTAAGTGAATTCTGTAAAGTTGATTTCCTCCATCATTGGTTGAAAGAAAACATCTCAATATGGAAAAAGAAAACCTTTTTTCCCACTTTTATGTTTCACTCCATGTGAAATGAAAATTCTACTTGTCTCCTAGGAATCAACTGTCAAACTGAGTTGGATGAGTGCGAGTCCCACCCCTGTCTCAATGGAGCCACCTGCCATGATCTGACTGGTTTTTACTCCTGTGAGTGTCCACCTGGGTTTGATGGCATCAACTGTGAGGTGGACATTGATGAGTGTGCCGGTAAGCCCTGTCAGAATGGGGCCGTCTGTCTTGACATGGTGAACAGGTAGGCACGGCTACGTAGCGGCTGTAAAAATGATGAAAATATGATATAGAAATTCTACTTTATCCATTACTAAGTAATTCATGTAGTCATTTATGTTGGACAATAAGGAAAGGTGATCACGCAATGATTGTTTTGGTTTTAAGATCTGCAGCATCTCAAGATTACTTTAAACCAGTGCTTCTCAATCGTTCTCTATGATGCCCCCCTGGGATGCATGCAACTTTTTGTTTGATGTGAGTAAGCCTGGGTCTTTGTCTCTTGCAGTTATGAGTGTGACTGCAGTGATACAGGATTCGAGGGGGATAACTGTGAAGTGGACATCCCTGAGTGTGCCTCTGATCCCTGCCAGCACGGTGCCACATGTCTGGAAGAAGTGAACGGATATACCTGTTTGTGTTGGCCAGGTACTCAGAAAAGTTGTTGTCCTGGGAAATGTTTTTTCCCAACATGAGTCTAAACTAAAGAATGTTGTGTATGACTACAGGAATTCACAACATCCTTAGACCCTGCTCCCAGTGAGATTTACAGGTTCCTCTATTGTACATGCTATAATTTAACCAGAGAAACAACTAAAACATGCAGTGTTGCCCTCACAGACCAAGCTTGAGAACATACCACCCCACCCCCACCTCTGGAGCTGGAACACACTCTGGCCCAAATTTTTGCCCTAGTCTGCAGCTATGAAAGCCTTGTCCCATCCTCCACTCCAGGAATTTTTGCCATCATGATGGACCCAACTCTTCCCACATCCACAGGCTCTGCCTTCTAAGTAGAGGTCAAGGTGGAGATCTGTGTGCTTTCCACAGCTCAACAATATGCCCAGTTCCTCTCTCCACCCAGATTAAACCAGGCTGTCTGGGGAGGGTTCTACCTTAGGTCAGCTACAACCAAACGTTTTTCTCAATTCATAATTGTTTTCACGTTGAGGTAAAGCATCGGTTTGCCAGCAGAGGGCACTGTTGTGTTGTTGTGCATTCTTTATGAGTGGATCCCTGCCAGGAGGGGGCTGAGGCAGATACTGAGTCAGTATATCTGAAACGGGTTCTAATGGTAATGCTGCACCAGTATCGATCATTAAAGGGTGTTTAACTGACATGTACTGTTCTAAAAGTTGTTATGTATATTAGTATTACAACAGTAAACACTTGTCTGAGTTTGTTTGTTTGTTTGTTTGATTGTTTGTTTGTATTTTCAGATAAAAAGTCAGTTTTATGGCAATAACAAGTTTAACAAAAGCAAACACAAAATAAATGTTAGCTTTGATTTTAGCACTGATTGTGAAAAAGCAAATGTTCACATTCATGAAGTCAGGAGAGAACATTTTCTTGGTCAGACTTATGTATCTGATCATGTTTGTTCATTTATTCATTGAATTATTGGTCTTTGGGGCACAACAACAACAATCTGAGTTATGAAGAAATTAGGGCAGATTTAGAGGACAAGGCAGCTGAATAATGTTTCACTTGCTTTCAGGGACAACAGGTTAATCCCTAAAAGAAGAAACACATCCTTCATAATATAATTTGTGACGTTTATGGTATGATTCTGTTATTGTCTTTAGGCTATGAAGGGCACAACTGTGAAGAAGACATTGATGAGTGTGCTGATCGGCCCTGTGAGAATGGCGGGGAATGTTTTGAGCGCTCTGATCCATCTCACTGGGTGGACTGGGAGCTGAGCTTTGCGGATACAGCTGGATACATTTGCCAGTGTCAGCCAGGTTTTGCAGGTTGGCGAAGTTAAATTAAGTATAGAAACTTATCTTGAGTTGATTTGAAAAACTGACAGACCTCCGGTGTGTTTTGTTCCACAGGAGAGAACTGCTCAGTAAATATTGATGAATGTGAATCTGAACCTTGCCACAATGGGGGTGCCTGCAAGGACAGGATTAATGGCTACAGCTGTGCATGTCCTGTTGGATTCTTAGGTACATTTCTTTACCTTTAATAGACCGAATGAACGTGCAACACGAATTTACAGTCCAAATGTATTAATTAGAGCGTGTGCAGAATTTTAATGTCTCTATCAGCTAACAGCTAGTCCTATCTCCCCTCAGGTGAACTGTGTGAATGGGACATTAACGAATGTGCCAGTGAGCCCTGTCAACATGGCGGCTGGTGTGAAGACGGCAGAGCATCCTACACCTGCCACTGTCCTGAACCCCAGCCCAATGAGCTTCCTTGGGGAGGGGTTCACTGTGATGTTAAACTTTATGGGTGTGTTGACCATAAATGTCAGAACGGAGCCACCTGCCTTCCAACGCTGAGAGGAGGAAGGCATGATCATTCCTGCTTGTGCCCTCATGGTTTCTATGATGAGCAATGCTCCACAAGAACAACATTTTCCTTGTCCACTCCTGGATTTATTCACATTCAGGTCACTGCAGAAGAACGTAGTCGCAGGGAGGCCGAGCATCAGGATCACCTGGGTTTGGGGGTACAGCTTCGCTTCCGGACAACCCTACCCAACATGTTGCTATTTTACAGAGGGGATGTGGATAACTACCTTCTTCTAGAGATTTTTAATGGCGGTCTTCATGCAAAAGCCTTTTCTGAAGAATCTGAAATGGACGTAACAATTCCTGAGCTGGCTAGTGATGGAGAATGGAGAGATGTTCATGTGTTTATGGATAACAGCAGTCTTGTGTTGGAACTGAAAGGCCCTGGCTGTCACAGAGATAGTTGTAAAGTCACAGATGGTGCAGAAGAACCTCCGTTCCAACCCTCAAAAGCATTTACTAATGTTTATATAGGTGGGGCACCAAATGAGCTTCTGCAGCTTTCTAGAAGTACTGCAGGGTTCATTGGATGTATGGAAGACCTCATGATTGACTCAAAACCCATTCTACCCCAAGCACTCCCACAGGATCAAAGTTATGAGTTAGGGTGTGGTAAGACTGAGTGGTGTAGGCCTGACCCATGCCATGGTCATGGACGTTGTGTTGACCTGTGGAGCAGTTATAAATGCAGCTGCTATCGTCCCTTCCATGGCTGGAGCTGTTCTGAGGGTAAGCTTACATCCAACACGACATCCTAACAAACCTCAGATTCATGTGATTTAAGTTTTTCATGCACTTAATTCTGTTTGTAATCCTGTCATTTTCACATTTGTTTTTATTTAGTATGAGAGCTCAGTGCATTTTTACTAAATCTGCAGCTTCTACAGGATTGTTGAGCCAGTTGTAGCATTACACACACTGCTAATTTGGTGTGACAAAAGGGCAGAAATAAACGTCTAGCATTTAACAGAGACATTTGTTCTGGATTTAGAGAAATTCGTAAGGATGCATACAAGACGCTGTAATGAGAACAAGCCTGCATTTGTTACAAAACACACAGCAGCATGAAATAAGACCTGCATGCTGGGCTGTGATGATATCTTCAAACATAGTTCAACACATAGATAATTTAACTGTGAGCAGCTGTCACTGAAGATGCTAATTAAACCTAGATTACAAGAAAAATGTTTTGGTTGAAGCTTTTTTATCATGATGAACATTAAAGCTAAGTTGTTATCTAATCAAAGGGGACTCTTTTACATGCACATATGCAATTGGCTGCCGTTTGAAGGGAACAATTACAGGTCATAAATTTGACCTTCTTTGAATTTAAAACATGTTTTGTCTTTTTATGAGTTATTAAGTAGAATTAAAAGTTTTTTTGTTTTGTTGTTTTTTTTTTTGTCCTTTGGCAGAATTCTTACCATGGACTTACAGCCATGAGGACTCAAAAAGTTTTAGTGCCTATGATGTGGACAAGAGCCACGGGAGCAGCTTTAATGTCTCTTTCTTTTTGAAGTCATTAAAGCCAGATGGGTTGCTGTTCCAGCTCAGGACACCCACAGACGATGAAGGAGAGGTCTACTTCTCAGTCTACCTGAGCATGGGGAGAGTGTTTGTCAGTTCTCTGTCTAACAGCACCCCGCTGACCGCTCCCATTTATGTGACCAATGGTGAGAAGCAGTTTCTGTTTTTAGAAATCAGAAATGGACATGTGATTTTTGATCATGCCAGCCTTAATTATGGCATTGGGAGGATCCTTGAAGTTACTGTCAACAGTGGAGATCAGGTCTACATCGGAGGACTTCCAGGAGACTGGGACTCTGATAAGTGGGGGGGGCATTTCAAAGGCTGCCTCCAGGACGTTCGCTTGGACTCGGTACATTTGGATCTTACTGGCTCGAGTGATCCAAACAAGGACACTTATCTGTCAAGTGATTATGAAAATGTGATGGAGGGCTGCATTAGTGATGATACATGCAAGGTAAGAAACACACATGCGTACTTCTATTCATTAATCTTTAGAGTGCAGTCCTTTAAAGGGGACATATTAGATTCAGATCCAGATTAAGGTTCCTTTTTATTGTTATTTCTGTGTGTACAAGTGTACAGGAATGAACTTTTGTTGCAGCAGCTCAACGCAGAAAGTGCAAACCAGTTTAAGAACAAAGATAAAAGACAATTAAAAATTAGTACATAGTTGAAAAAAAGGTACCTAAAAAAATCTACCAGAAAGCACATAAAAAACACACTGAGTATTTAAAAAAAATATGACTTTTATTAAGTTATACTGACTCTGTGGCCAATACAAAACATATCCATGAAGGTATTTGCACTAAATCTTTCTCACATAAAACAATATCAACAGTTAGATTCCTGACAGTTTCAGTACCTTCCAGAATGAGTTGTGTCAGGGCCCTGTCACTTTAACAAAACAAGCTGAAGCTGGCCACGCCCACCCATCCCATCTCAGGTTGCTATTAGCTGGAGATCCGAGGCTTGGAGTAGAAGTCCGGCTCCTCCAGCAGCAGCTCTCTCGACCATGAGAGGTGGCTCTATGCTAATTTCCCCCTTCCCCGTGAAACGGCTCATTTTAGGCACATAGTTCCTAAAACCAAACACTGACAGAAAATAGTTTTTTTTTCAAGTTTATATAAGCAGTAGAGACTAGGGCCTGCACGACTTTATTTTTTTTAAAGTCGACAGTCAAGTAATGAAAGTCGAGTCGACTTCGACTAGTCGTTGATGACGTCATACGCCGGAAGCGGCGGCGGGGGTGGGGGGGGGGGTGGGGGGGGTTCGGTAGGTTCGCTGGAGTTTTTGACAATTAAAATTGCGCCCACATTTTCTAAGTTAACACATCTCTTTTAACAACGGTAGTTTCTGCATCTTGCTTCAGCCCTCTCCCCCCTCCCCCTGCGCAGCTGCCGCAAACTCACTGATGCACCTGCAGCCTCTCAGAGTTCCTGCTGCTCTAAACATTAAAATAATTATTTCATTTTCTGTTCCTCACTTCTGATTACCTTCAATGGTGTCTGTTTGTTGCAACCACCAGGTACAAAAACTAACTTGTTTTTATTTGACTATTTTTCTGTCCTGTCTCTGTTTATTATCTTCCTGCATCTCCTCTCAATCCTAAAGAAAAACTGCTACCTGCGTTCATATTTATTCACCTCATGAGTTACCTTTGAACTGCAGTTCTGAAAGATCTACCAACCGCAAAAACAGCGGAGTGCCGCTGCTCGCCGGCCAACTACAACGGGACCGTTTTTGCTGCGGAGTTCATGCCAGAGCGGAGTGGAGAGATAGTAGAATCTTGGGGGTGCGTCACCGGAGGACAACAGGTGATGCGCCTCGCTCCGCAGCAGCGAAACGCATCAGGCACAAATAACAGACAGAAAACATGAAAGGAAATGAGCCAACATGAACAATCGCGTGTTTAATTTGTTTTTGAGGTGGTGACACCTAATTTGGCGGTGCTCAGGACGCAGATGTCTGGAGCGCACGTCAACAATCAGAGCTTTGCATGCACAAACTGGTTAAGATTAGGATGGGGGTGAGGGGAAGGTTAAATTGCAAGAGGGAAAAGGTCACAGTCTGGTTAAATGTCCGTTTTACCGCCGGTGTCAGTACCGCACAGCGCGTCGCCTCCGCCTCGATCCAGACGCGCAGGGGCTCATCACCTGCTGTCTTTTCTGAGGACTGCATCTTGTCAGTCATTATCACGTGACAGCGACTAGTTGATGACAGGCATAAAAAGTCACTACAGAGCCGTGAAGTCGACTAGTCGACTAGTCGACTAGTTCGTACAACCCCTAGTAGAGACCCACATGGTAGCACCGACTTGTGCCCAAACACATTCATTGAACGATCGTTCATGAACTCGTTCATTTTTTTTGTTTGTGAATGTGAATTCAAAAATGAACTAGTTCATTTTAAAATGTATGAACTGAACTTTGAACTAGTTCGTTTTTTAAAACAAGTTTTCCCAACACTGGCAGCACAAAATGATGCAAAAGGTGAGCTTTGCAAAATATGTCCTCTTTAGATGAAGCATTTCTGGCAGAAAAATAATTTAATCTACTAATTTCCCTCATTTATGTGTTGAATTATCTACATTAGTTTTTTGTCCAAATCACTGATCACCTGTTCTTTACAGATCCAGCCTTGTCAAAATGGAGGAGAATGCTCCATTACATTCAATGACTTTACTTGTACATGTCTGGAGGACTACACAGGAAAGACCTGTGAAACACGAATGTGGTGTGCTAGTCATCCTTGTGTCAACGGCGGCCATTGTGTGGACCTTCCTGATGGATACGAATGTAAGAATTTAAGTTTTTTATTCACGGTTTTCAAGAACAGGAGCATTTTTCCTCAAAGAAATAATCAAATATTATGTATGGTTTTAGATAACTGGACAGAAATGCCTTTCTTGTCTTTCATTAACTATACTTAACAGAAAATTTACTGAAATCAGCCAAATTTCTAACACTGATTGACCTATTTGTGAATGTTTGCCCATAGGTTTGTACAACGCCACATTTGAAAACAACCCTGTGAAGTTTAGTGCTGGAGGCTCACTGGCTGAAGCCATCTCTAACATTTATGTGGAGCTGCGGACTCGCTCGGAGAATGCTGTGATCCTGAGGGCTTCCAGGGGGTCTCACCTGCTGGTGGTGGGTTTGCTGGATTTCTCAGTCTGGGTACAAATCCAAGATGGTAACAACGCTGAGTCTCTGACCCTCAAAGGAACATCTCAAGTGGCTGATGGACGCTGGCATCGTGTGAGCATATTTAAGGCTGACAAAAAGTATAAAACGTCTCCATGGGTCATCACTGTGGATGGAATAACAGACAGCAGCAGTGGGACAGAGCACACAGGAAGTCTTGGCTTCCTGAATGAAAAGGGGGTCATCGTATCTGTAGCTGAGAGCTTCACTGGCTGCTTGGGTGCAGTGAGGTTTGAAGGCATCTATCTCCCTTTTGCAGATAATAAGAAAGCTCCACAGTCCTCACAGTTTCATTCAGTTGGAAATCCAAAGATTCATCTAGGCTGCACCAGTGCCCCAGTTTGTGACTCAGATCCCTGCCTAAATGGAGCCACATGTGAAGACCTCTTCAATAAGTTTGGCTGTGTGTGTGACACTGGTTGGGAGGGGGAGCGTTGTGAGACAGACACTAACGACTGTGCGTCTCAGCCGTGTATTCATGGCACCTGTGAGGACCATTTAGGTGGTTTTCAGTGTCACTGTGCCCCTGGTTATGCAGGCATGTTCTGTAAGGAGGACATCAACGAGTGTGAGCATCATCCTTGTGAACATGGAGGAACATGTCGGGATGGAACTAACATGTACACCTGTATATGCCCCGAGGACTACAGCGGCCCCCGCTGCCAGTGAGTTCCCACTCTATCACTACTTTGAATAACTACATAAATATGAATGAACAGAAGTGCTAAAGACAAGTGGTCCTTTGCTAATTAACACACCTGTATTGAAAAAAATGGTCAGCAGTGGCAAGAGGTGTATGAGGATTTATTTTCACAACAAGGGACTTTGCACTGAATAATGATTAAATTATACAAATAATCATAAACACCAATGAAGCAAACTTTGTCACAGTTTATGTTTGAGAAATTCTCAAAATGCTTGAACATGGGGGTAGGTCAGGGGTGTCCAAAGTGTCAGACATTTGTGGTCCTCAGACTGATTTTGTTTGACCCTTGACTGCAAGTTAGGAAATTTAGTTACTGTTAAGTGTACAGGAATGTATAAAGCCTAAACCTTATCCATTTAGAAACATTCATCCTCTTTCATCTAGCACTCCTTCACAGACAGAGATGTACAGTACCATCACAGGTTATTGATGCAGTCATGTGTCTATGCTGACAGGTTTACTAATGGGAGTCTCACCAAAAACATTTGATGAAAATATTTTTAAAAGTTAAGTCCAATCCTAATTTTTTATTAACCGGGTGTTTTGCTCTTAATTTCATTTCAAGTTTAATCTGATTACAAACCTTCACTGACTTTTACTAAAAAAAAATAAAGAATTCAATGAAAAAAAGAAATCCATATTTCAAGACCAGGAAACTAGATAACAACCCAATTTGATGCTTTTTTGTTATTAGAACAAACCATTTGTTACATCCCCGACAGGAGGTGCTAAAATGTGAAGGAGGGAGCAGCATAAGAAATACTACAGTGGAGTTAAAGTGAGTTTAATTGTTATAAAAGGTTCTAAACACAAGTGCAAACAGATGGTGAGCAAAAAAAAAAAAAAACTCAAAAAAGGTTTACATTAAAAGAGCAGTTACCAACATTAAAAATACCTGGTTAAAACTCATTAAACGTTTCACAAAAACAGAAGGTGTTTCAAAATCTACAGTTGATAACAGGTCTAAAACAATCTATTGACATAAAACACCTGGTTAAAACTTATGTTAGGAGATTTACCGGAACAGAAGGTGTTTTAAAACCAAAGTCAATAAAATTATCACAGAGTTAACCTTTAAAACAATCTCACTGGATCACTCAGAGTTAAAACTATAAAAGTTTAAACCCTTCAACATGAAGGGGTGGGTGGGTTGGTTGGTTGGTTATATATATATATATATATATATATATATATATATATATATATATATACATACATACATACATACATACATACATACATACATACATACATACATACATACATACATACATACATACATACATACATACATACATACATACATACATACATACATATAAAGAGAGGCTTGGAGGACAGCAGAACCCCTGCACTGCTGCCCCCCAGACTGCTGAAGGCACAGCCTTTTTATCCAGGTGTGGGTCATCAGCAGGATTCAGCTCAGCTGTGCTCCTCAGCAGCCTGGAGGAGAGGAGGAGGAGGAGGGGCGTTGTCAGGCTGATCACCAGGGCTGATCCTGGCTCCTGCACCTCAGTGGCCAGGCTGGTAGCCGTTAACACCATCTGAACCATTTTATGTCTTTTATCGATACATTATTAACAGATCTTTTTCTTCAAAACAACAACTATTATCATTCATTTTTCCATTCATATTTAACAGAATATTGAACAAGTAAAATTAAAAGATAACCTTTTTTTGCACTTTTTATGTAAAGAAATAACTTTTTTTTTTTTACAAAAGGTTTGGACACTCCTGTAGTAGATTTATCATACCATGACTCACAAAGTAAGACATTATTGAACTTTTATTTATCTTGCTATTTTAAAAAGTTATTCTTAAAACATTTCCTTTAGGTGGGACTATCCTCCAATAGAGTGCACCAAAGATGTTCAGTGTGAAAATGATGGGATCTGCAGTGACGGACTCTGGGGAGCCAACTGTACCTGTATGCCAGGTTTCACAGGCAGCAGGTAAATACTTCTATCTACTCAACTAAGATAACCAATAAAGAAGAAAGTCACTAAATTATTACACAAATAATTGTGAGGTAATTGCTTCAATACTTGTTTTAAAGTTAGAAAAAAACAAAATAAACTGATATAGAATAACATTCATTCTAATGGAGTTATGGGCCCTTTTTAGAAAAATATTAATGAATATTAACTGACTAATTGCTTTCTTTCTTTCTTTCTTTCTTTCTTTGTTTCTTTCAGGTGTGAAATGGAAATCAATGAATGTGAGTCCAGCCCTTGTAAGAACGGTGGCTCCTGTTTGGACCGATACAACATGTTTTTTTGTGAATGCCCGCCTGGGTACAGTGGACCAGTGTGTGACATTAATGTGTGTATTGTTTTCATATTTCTATTATTTGTTTTTTATTAACATTTGACCTTTTGCAATTTGTAGAAACCAGATGTCCAAGCACATTTTATATCCACAAATGGATGGTTTGGACATGTCTAAGGGCTGATGGGGGCTGATGGGACTTAGGGCCCTTCTTCTTTGCTGTAAACTCCTGCAACCAGTCCAGCACACTTCCTATACATGAAAACGAACTCCAGTGATCTACTTCGTCTTCGTCTTCGTCTTCCTCCGCTTATCCGGGTCCGGGTCGCGGGGGCAGCATCCCAATTAGGGAGCTCCAGGCCGTCCTCTCCCCGGCCTTGTCCACCAGCTCCTCCGGCAGGACCCCAAGGCGTTCCCGGACCAGATTGGAGATGTAACCTCTCCAACGTGTCCGGGGTCGACCCGGGGGCCTTCTGCCGGCAGGACATGCCCGAAACACCTCCCCGGGGAGGCGTCCAGGAGGCATCCTGACCAGATGCCCAAACCACCTCAACTGGCTCCTTTCGATCCGGAGGAGCAGCGGTTCTACTCCGAGTCCCTCCCGAATGTCCGAGCTCCTCACCCTATCTCTAAGGCTGAGCCCGGCCACCCTACGGAGGAAACTCATTTCGGCCGCTTGTATCCGCAATCTCGTTCTTTCGGTCATTACCCAAAGCTCATGACCATAGGTGAGGATTGGGACGTAGATCGACCGGTAAATCGAGAGCCTGGCTTTCTGGCTCAGCTCCCTCTTCCCCACGACAGATCGGCTCAGCGTCCGCATCACTGCAGACGCCGAACCAATCCGCCTGTCGATCTCCCGATCCCTCCTACCCTCACTCGTGAACAAGACCCCGAGATACTTAAACTCCTCCACTTGAGGTAGGACCTCTCCCCCGACCCGAAGGTGGCAATCCACCCTTTTCCGGTCGAGAACCATGGTCTCAGATTTGGAGGTGCTGATCCTCATCCCAGCCGCTTCACATTCGGCCGCGAACCCACCCAGCAAGAGCTGAAGGTCAGAGCTGGATGAAGCTAGGAGGACCACATCATCCGCAAAAAGCAGAGACGAGATTCTCCTGCCACCAAACTCGACACACTCCACACCACGGCTGCGTCTAGAAATTCTGTCCATAAAAGTGATGAACAGAACCGGTGACAAAGGGCAGCCCTGGCGGAGTCCAACCCTCACTGGGAACAGGTCCGACTTACTACCGGCTATGCGGACCAAACTCACGCTCCTCTGGTAAAGGGACTGAATGGCCCTTAACAGAAAGCCACCCACCCCATACCCCTGGAGCGTCCCCCACAGGGTGCCCCTGGGGACACGGTCATAAGCCTTCTCCAAATCCACAAAGCACATGTGGATTGGTTGGGCAAACTCCCATGCCCCCTCCATCACCCTTGCAAGGGTATAGAGCTGGTCCACAGTTCCACGGCCAGGACGAAAACCACATTGCTCCTCCTCTATCTGAGATTCAACTATCGATCGGACCCTCCTCTCCAGTACCTTGGCGTAGACCTTTCCAGGGAGGCTGAGGAGTGTGATCCCCCTATAGTTGGAACACACCCTCAGGTCACCCTTCTTAAAGATGGGGACCACCACCCCGGTCTGCCACTCCCTAGGAACTGCCCCCGACGACCACGCAATGTTGTAGAGACGTGTCAACCATGACAGCCCTACAACATCCATAGCCTTGAGATACCCAGGACGAACCTCATCCGCCCCCGGGGCTCCGCCGCTGTGTAGTTGTTTGACTACCTCAGCAACTTCTGCCCCCGAGATCGGACAGTCCATCCCCAGGCCTCCCAGCTCTGGTTCCTCCTCGGAATGCGCATTGGTGGGATTGAGGAGCTCCTCAAAGTATTCCTTCCACCGTCTGACTATAGCCTCAGTTGACGTCAGCAGCTCCCCATCCCCACTGTAAACAGTGTGAGCGAGTTGCTGCCTTCCTCTCCTGAGGCGCCGGACAGTTTGCCAGAACCTCTTTGGAGCCGATCGATAGTCTTTCTCCATGGCCTCACCAAACTCCTCCCACGCCCGAGATTTTGCCTCGGCAACTGCCACTGCTGCACCCCGCTTGGCTATCCGGTACCTGTCTGCTGCCTCCGGAGACCCACAGACCAGCCACGCCCTGTAGGCCTCCTTCTTCAGCCTGACGGCTCCCCGAACCTCTGGTGTCCACCAGCGGGTACGGGGGTTGCCACCACGACTGGCACCGGCCACCTTACGACCACAGCTAGCAACAGCCGCCTCAACAATCGCAGAGTGGAACAAGGCCCACTCGGACTCAATGTCCCCCACTGCTCTCGGGACGTGGTCAAAGCTCTGCCGGAGGTGGGAGTTGAAGACTGTCTTGACAGGTTCTTCTGCCAGGCATTCCCAGCAGACCCTCACTATGCGTTTGGGTCTGCCAGGTCTACGCGGCATCTTCCCCTGCCATCTGATCCAACTCACCACCAGGTGGTGATCAGTTGACAGCTCCGCCCCTCTCTTCACTCGGGTGTCCAAAACATACGGCCGCAGGTCAGATGATACGACTACAAAATCTATCATCGACCTGTGACCTAGGCTGCCCTAAATACCTACAATACTCCAGTGATCTAGACATCTAAAATCTTCTATTGTTGTGCAAAAGCATGAACTTCTTAAACAAAGTAAGATTGAACACAAAATAAATTATATCATTGGTATCTTTTGCAGAAACAAGCCTACGTAGAGAGCAGATGGACAATGGTGGCTCTCCCCCTGCTCTGCCTCTGCATGGTGATACTGATCATCGGTTTGACCTCCATGATCCTTTCAGCGAAGAAGAAGCGCCAGTCAGAGGGTGTGTATAGCCCCAGTACTCAGGAACTGGCAGGAGCCCGGTTGGAAATGGACAGCATGCTGAAAGTCCCACCAGAGGAAAGACTCATATGACACCCTTACATGCACAAGTGCGGGTCATTTACCATTAAAGGTGTGACATGTGACTGGTGCCAGTTAGAGAGGGTTAAATGTGCTTCCCTTACTCATTAATACATCCAAACAACTCACTGCTGTCATCCTGTTTGGGAGTTTTCAGATTCACATGTTCTGGAGGTTTTTACTGATATATTTGGTCAATATTTATCTATTTAATTACTTATCTACCTGTAAGATATATTATTTTACATGCTGCATTCAAGCTGCAGCTGGAGGTGCGGTTTCAATCCTAAACTAGTTTAACAAAATTTAGGAAAAATGTGTTACATTTAGAAAACAAGTAGGATTGCTGTTACTCCTACAGTGTTAATGTTTTTGTGAAAAATAACTTATCAGTGAATAAAATGGCCTGCTCAGATTTTGTTGGCCGGAAATTTACTGTGAAATAATCACACAAGTCTGAATCATGTTGGAAGAAAAGTTAAGATGAAAATGATTTCCTACTCAGTTATCAGTTTTTCTCCTTTCAAAAAGGCTGCAAAGGGACGTAGTCCTCATGTACAATCTGCCCAGCCTCCATACTTGGTGCTTTTAATATTTGAGCCCACGGGTCTATGCCAGCACATACTGCTGTGTTGGCATTTGTGATTCGACACCAGCTGGTGAGAATAGAATCTGGTAACCCAGAAGTTATTTCTAAGAAACCACGACATCTTTTTGTTTTACTCTAATATCAGGTATGGAAGGCTAGTGGCTAATGTTGAGCTAACAATGCTAACGGCAGTGGCGGGCGGTGCGTTCCACCCCTGGGCCTTCAGTGATTTCCTATTCAGTCCAATCTAATTTAATACACCTTAAAATACCATCAATAGGACATCACAGCTGGAGAAACCTCACACACACACACACACACCAGTGGCTGGTCAAGACACATAATTTCCAGAGTCTTTAAAATCAAACTCGCATTCCCAGTTGAGAGTAGGAAGCTGACCACGGATACCGTCAAATCTCAGAAATGAGACGGGTTTAAGAGATGAGACAATAAAATAAATAAGTAAAGCAAACACATTATTTGCATTTGTTTTGGAGAAAATTGTACCGCGAAACAATTGAACATGTTGGCGCAGCTGCACACCACGTCATACACAATATAAATTGCATAGAAACAGAACACAGAATAATTTCATTTTGCCAGTTTATTTCGTTACCATTTATTGATTATTAACAAAATAAAATGACAAAACATTAAAAAAAAAATACTAATAAAATGTTTCTACTCACCAACATAAATGTCCAGCATGGATCTCCTCCTCTCCTGCTCATTAGAAAATAAAATCCATCCTTCTTTCTTTCCTCAGGAAAACCTCAGTGGCTCTGTACAGTTTATCTGTGCGCTTCAGGTCCATGAGTGGATCCTTTTCTACGGACATGGAGGCTATTGCTGAAAGACGTGTCTGCCCGGTCGTGTTTCTGGCGTACTTTTTAACGCGCTTTAATGCTACCAAATCCATCTGATGCGAGCAACAGGCATTCCCAGCAGAATAACCTGCAGCGGTTCTCTGAAGCTGTTAGCCATGGGTACCGTTCATAGTTGCTTGTCTGAAAATGACGAACAAATCCTTTCCCCTGCTGGGACAAGCCAGCTAGCGTTGGAGTCAGACGACCTGTTCTCACAATATCCATTTTTTCTTGAAAGGTCCGTCTTGAACATGGTGTGGCAAGTTAATTTGCAACCAAGTCTGTCTCTTCTCCTCTTTCAGCCATCATGTGTTCAAAAATACACCGATAGCTGCCTATAGGTACAAATCTCCGTGTTTAGTTTTGATATTTTGCTTCATGCCGCTAGAAAAGTTCTAACTACTGCTTATCCAATCACAGGATGCGTTCATGTCAACTTTTGCGTGAGGCCAGCTAGCTGGCCCGGGCCAAGCTGACTCGTGAGCTGATTGGCTATCGCAACTAGACCGTCTCTGTTCACTTACAGCGGACAGTGGGCTTCTCGATTGATTCTGAAGGCCTAGAGCAGACTTAATCTGCCTGAAAACACAAGCTAGCTTAAATCTGATTGGATAACACCCAGCCTTGGTATTTTAACACTGGAAGCAGCACAGCCAAGTGGGTATAATAGGATATGAAGAAAATAGACCAGTAAACATTTTTTTTAGTTAAAAATAATTACCAAAGGAAAGAAAATACATTTACGCTTTTGAGTATGTTTAGGCCAGCAGAGAAGGCTTTGCTGGCCCTGACTGCCCACCACTGGCTAACGGTGAATTAGAAGAAAAAAGTCAGCTCTAAAAATATCTCAATGTAAGGTTTCCAACCAATAACTTGCATTTTATTTATCTACTTATCAACTTACTGTGTATGACTTGACTTTGCTCGTCTTCTAGAACTTTCTGAAGCTGATTAGTGGCTAGCATGGCATTGGGGTGTGGCTGAAAACTGACTCGTTTTTATATTGATGGACTGAAGTACCCATATTTGACCCCAAAATGTGAATATTACTTCTTGCACCTTTAGGTTTTGATAAAACCTTGAGAAAATATCTAAATAAAACATTACCTGTGTCATTCTATTTTACTCATGCTAGTCAGACTTTCTGTATCGTCCACAACAATGAAGTGGTTAGTATCAATCTCCCACACAGTTAGTCACAGGTTCAAATTTCAGTTGGGACCTCTCAGCTCGGCGCATCTCTGTCTGATCGCGGCTCCTGTCTGCTGCGCAGGCTGCCGGCTTGTGGAGATCTCGGATGGAAACAGATGTTTTCCACCCGGTTCTCCCCAGCTGCAGCTCTGCGCATCTCAGATCGCAGCGGCGCTTGTCTGCTGTGCGGCTGCCGGCTTGTGAAGCTCTCGGGAGACCTCTGTGTTCCACTCGGTTTTACCCAGCGGTCAGCCGGGCGTATCTCTGACTCAGAAGCTCTGGTGTTGTGCACAGTTAACTCCGGTTGTAGCTAGGTTGCTACCTCCATTAGCTTAGCTCCCACCTCCGCGTTAACTTTGGGTTAGCTTCAGGTTAGCTTGTAGCTAGTTCGACTGGGTGTCGTCAGTTGATCCCAGCCTTACAGCCCCACCCTCAGCTCCACCTCTCTTCCCTTTTGTGGAATTGTCTGGGCTTGACGGAACCTGTGACACGGTCAAAATGGCGGTGGTGGCCACCTCCCATTTAGCCTCAAAAACGTGTTATTAGAGCCTATGAAAACCCATTGTCCATTTATGTACATGTCGATGATCACAGTATGTCTGCCACCTGCATGAACAACCAACTGCCCAAAATGTAAATGAAGCCAGATACAAAGCATTCTGCATGGCATCATCAGCTTTGCCAGCATTATTTATCCCCCCTACAAATGATGCCCTGTATCAACACTTCAAAAGGGCAAACTGCCAAGCAGTCATAATGAGGTCAGCTCTGAAAGCTAAAGCCCCATTCCCACCTGTACCGGGTCGGCCCGGGCCGGGTAGCCCCAGTCGGCCCCAGCCTGGCCCGGTTGATTCCACACATCCTTGCCTTAAGCCCATGTGGGCTGATTCTACCCACCAATCAGAGGCTTGCTCTAATGGAAGGTGTGAATGGGCTGATTCTACCCACCAATCAGAGGCTTGCTCTAATGGAAGGTGTGAATGGGCTGATTCTACCCACCAATCAGAGGCTTGCTCTAATGGAAGGTGTGAATTTGCTGTCAGCAGTGGGCGTGTTGGCCCTGGTCGGCCTGAAGCAGTACCCCTCAGGAAGAGGGCCGAGAATGAGCCTTGGTTGGCCCGGGAAAATTCCAGGCCACCCAGATATGTAAACAACCTATGCTACCCGGCCCGGGCCGACCCGGTACAGGTGGGAATGGGGCTTAAGATATGTGCCCCCCTCATGCTGGTAATTGATGGCACATTGAGGATGGTAAGCTGACAGTTTCCTGGATGACTAGAAATCCTGCCCCTGACAGTGTAATGCAGGTAGTTCATTGTGGTTGCAGGCAGGGCAACCTCTGTCACAGCGGCAGGTGGAGTTTGAGCGGGTGCGCTTTACCGACTTCTGGGGAGGTTTGTTACCGGAAGACAAGACGAATGGCTCTCTACAGGGACTCGGCTCTCGTAATTCACTTTGAAAACCCGTTCAAAAGATTTGATTCGTTCGTGAACGTCACATTCAGGACATGTTGGACAAGTGACAACAGTACTTGGAGTTTGGTAAGAGTTAAGTTTTTTTTACATGAATTACCCATAAAATATTGGATGATTATTTTTCTTATAATAAAAAGTGAAAATTACATTTCATTTTTGCAAAAATGAAAATTGATCAGTGATTCTTGATGACTGAACTCATGAATTATTGTGGGGTATATTATAAATTACTAGCCTAGTGAACTAGACCAAATTCTTGCTTTGCAAAGTTTGTATATATTATATTATATAGTATATATTCACATATATATAGTCTGGCTTGCCAGGCTAATAAATTACAACAAAAGTAAATAATGATTGGGTCACTATGACTTCATGTGATTAGTTCACACATAATTATAAAATTCAGAATAAAAATCTGTTCTTTCACACTTTAATTGGTATGCAACAAGTTAGCTGTTATTTTGATAGAGGTGATGAATTCTGTAATCTTTTTGATTTTGGTTGTCATAGGTCTTGGTTTCATCTAAAGTTATCTGAAGGAGCAACCTGTGGTGCACCCAGGTGACATGTAATTTTCTTCAGAGGAGGAGGACTTCTTTTGCACCATCAGGCAGGGCAATGTTCAGGAAAACTCCAAGCAGCTGGAGTCCTACCTGGCCTGTCCAGCTGCTTCTATGGATGTCCTGAAATCTTTTCCAGCAGTTTGGAATTTGCCACTGCAGCTGAACATACCTCTGCTTGCTTCAGCTGCTTGTGAGGGGCTTTTCAGCACTGCAGGACTCATTTTCAGAGCCACAAGGACATGTGTTGATGCAAAGAACTTTGAGAACCAACCAGTTTCTGATGAAGCTCAATAAAAGGTTTATTTAGTTTTGTAGAGGTAATTCCTCTCAAAAGGAAAAAATGCATGAAGATCTGAAGGGGCTTTGATTCAATGTTTTAAGTCAAATTGGCAAAATTGAAAACAATTGCAGTTCAAATTTTTACAGGCAAGCCTTTTGAGAACCGGGGTAGGTGTGCATAACCATATCTACTCACCTTCAGCCCACCTCTTTTGAACCATCAATGTGATTTTTTTATGTAAACGTCAGTTAACGATTGTTGTGTTGTTGGAATAAACTTCTAAACCCAATCCAGAAGCTTTTGTGTATAACGGTGATTTTTTATTTATTTTTATACTACTTTTTTAGAGCCTGTACTTTTTACGTTTATTTAAGTGAAGAAATTCACTCAGTACTTTTACCAGAGTAGTTTTATACACAGGTATCTGTAGTTCTACTTAAGTAAAGAACGTCAGTACTTTTGTCATCTTTGTTTAGGTCTAAGAACACAGTGAAACATGCAGGGCAGTGGCCCTCCAGGCCCACTCACCCCATACCTGGTTCAATGTCACAGTGGCCTGGTAAAAATGTCCTGAAGTTAGAAGAGCACCCCAAGGGGTTTCGAAGGCCAGGGTGGGCTGCAGTGACCTGGTTCTGACCCAGACGAATTGCCTTATATTAATGACCTATATAATAATTATAATAAAAACCATACCAATTGTGGAAGCCAAGTTTGAGTTCATATATGTTATATAAGTCTGTGAATAAGTTAAACTAAAAACAATTTCATTTGTGTATTTAAAAATGTTCATTTGTTAAAAGAATACTTGTTTTGGTCAATTCATGCAGGGTAGAAAATAGGTTACCTGTCACTTTAAGAAAAAGGCAGACACATGGGGTGGGGCTGTAAAAACCAGTTACATCCAGTTGAGCATGGTGAGGTGTAGAGCAATATGGTTTCTTAACACAGCATTGTTTTATTTAAACCGAGGAAAACTTAATTTTGGACACTCCTGTAAGATTACAAGCTGTGGAATAAATTTTTTATCTTTTCATCGGAGTACTGTGGAAGCCTGTCTCCTCATCATTAAACATGCACGAGTAAACCAAGGCCAAGGAAGCCTCACCAGCCACACCAATAATCATTTACATTCTTTAAGTTTTTCTTCTTGCACAGTCATTGGAAGCTGGTGCCCATCTGAGCAGAGGCGGTTTTACCATTAGGCATAGGTAGGCGGCCGCCTGGGGCCCCCTTGTGTTGGGGGGCCTCCTAGCCCTGACCACCGGCACCCCTAATGTCACAATATTCTTATTACCAACCTGTCGCCACAGACGGGATTGGACTTGCTTCTCGTTACCATAATTCCTGAACCGTTCAAGATATCATTAAAATTCCAAAAGTGCTGAAAAGATTAAAAATGGGGCTTTTCGTGCATATACAATACAATATAATTACGGTAGCCACCGGGATTCCCTGTCTTGAGCGCAACGAATCACAACACAGACTCAGAGACGTGCTGAGTTTGTCATCCAAAATGCTCCATTTTTTAACTTTTGAATGGCTGATCAGATTTAAAAAATTCCAACGGTTCCTAAAAGTACATAAAAGCAGCTTTCCAACGATCTACAGCATGAAGCAATCAGAGATACGTAAAATATCGCTACGAGGGGAAATCCTGCTGTACAGCCTGATTGAAACGGAGCGCAACATTCCGGATAACGGAACGGGGAAGCTAATTAGCATAAAAACCAGCATGAAATTATGGAAAGGCCTCAAAGAAAATCAGCACGATCTATTAGGTGTCCCAGAAGGCTTATCTGAAGACAGTGACCATGAAGAAGGACAGATCTCCACTGAACCAGGGTATGAATGTTTGTTCAGTCTTTTTTTTTATTTGAACAACACTCAACTATTTGCTAATTGTAAGATTCAGCTTCATTCCAGCATTATTTAGCTTTTTACAATAAATAATTATATTTGCTAAAACAAAAGTTTTTGGTATAGCAGTACACGATGTGCAAGAGAAGCACCCCATGGCTGTGTGAGTTGTGCAGAGTGGGACTCTGCCTGCAGCTGGAGAGAAACTGCTTCAAGGTCTACCACATCAAATAAAAATGTCTGAAAGTTTACAAAAATAAATGGTCTTAAAAACTGCTAAAAAAGATATCAAGGTTCACACTTTTTTAAGAATAGATGCATTACAGTTCAAAGTTTAAATTGTTCATTCCAAATTGTTCGCCCAGTCATTTTGAAGTTCCTGTTCAGTAATAAATGTAAAAAAAATTTCAAATCAGTCTTTTGCTTTTTTCACTTTTAAGCAGATTTTTTAAAGGCTTTAATAGAAATAAATTCTAAATACAAACCATACACTGAAAGCTGAGGTTGTTCTGAAAACACACACTTTGCACTTTTATTACAATTTTACAACCACAAGAAAAAAAATACCAGGCAGCCCTGTTATAATTATGGTCATAAGAGGGTTATTAAGACGGCTATGCACAAACAGGAAGTGACTGGTACTCATTCCACTCCAATCCAGTTGGTGGCGGTAATGCACCAAATTGTTTGCCAAAGACCACAAACAAGAAGAAGAAGAGAGGCGGGAGCGTTCGTAACAAACTCAAAGCGATAGTCAAAACATTAAGCATGAAATTGAGTTATCCTAGTGGCTCCAATAAGAGAAAGAAGCTGCTTGCTTCATAAAAGCTTTTATTTTCACTTCTGAAATTGACGTTGTTTCTCGATGTAAACATCAAGGGAAGCAGAAAGGAAAGACAATGGAAAATGCTTAAAGGGAGGAAAACATAGACCAAAATGGAAAATAGAAAAATAATAACAAAGGCAAAAGCACAGGAGCACTTACAGGAAGAAGAAAGCAGAGCAAATATTGAAAGCGCTCAAAAGAAGGGAAATACAGGAAAAAGAGGACTAATAAAAAGGGAAAATAACTCGTGTCAGAAGAGGAGAGTTTCACAAACCCAGTTGAAGGTAAGATTGTTGAAAATTTTGTGTAAGGGGCCCCATGTCTGTGTTTGCCTTGGGCCCCCAAATTGCTAAATCCGCCTCTGCATCTGAGTGTAGGTGAGACATAATACATCCTGGACAGGACCCCTGTCCATCACAGGGACAAATATGGATAAATAGGACAGAAACACCACTTGAGGAAGACATTTATCATAATCCAGCAGTTTAATTTGCTGCGTTCTGAGAAAAAGAGCTACTCAGCATGAGTTATTATTACTTTATTTTGAGTCTGAATTACTTACGATATTTAATTACCTTTACGTGTGAAGAGTAATCAGCTCAAAACTAAATTGCTAAACTTCCCTTTCTGTGTCACAAAAACATTCTCAATACATATTTTTCTTATCTTCAAATAAATAACACATAAATGTATAAATAAAGAAGTTTGAAATGACACATCTTTAATTAGAGATATTTTAATGTCTGACCAAGCTGATTTTTGTCAGAAGATTTCTATTCCTCAGTGGAGGTTAAACACACTGGTGCAATGCTCCATTTACCGAGAACCCAAATGCAAATACTTGAGTTTAGTGAACTCACAGCGCCATCTGCAGGTATTTTCTGAGATGTGTTGACAGTCATTTTGAAGTGCAAAGTAGACAGAAATAACTGTATGTAATATCTAATCCAGAACAGCTGGGAACTCGCACAACAAAAACACTGAGAATATGTGTATCATGTCAGAAATCAAAAATGTTATTGTTCAGATTAACAGAACTGCCAGCTTTTAGTAAAGTCTTTGAATGAGATTTTTTTTTTCTGTGTGGAATTAGAATAAAATGTTCAGAGGCAAAATTGATGCTGTAATCAGTTTGATATGTAAAAAACCCACAATGTTAATTATGAGCAAAACATAAAAGAAATTGATCAAATGTGGAAAAATAATGTTTTTCATACAATTATCACTTTTATTTTCACTGCAGAACAGTTATGTCACATTGTTTATCAAAATAGTAAGCTTATAGCGCATGTGGCCAGTTCTTACAGAAAATTAATTTAGCTAATATTAAATTCAGAGTTAAATACTGTCCATATTTGTGTTGAACTGCTCCAACATAAATAAATTATCTATAGGAAGGTTACTGAAGCTTTATTTTGAAATGTGTTTCTTCTACCTTCAGTTGTCATTTTAACATTTTAAAATGACAACTGAAGTAAATTGTACTTATTTTTAATGTTCCCCTACCATATTGCATATAATTTAAATATTTATCTGAATAAACAAGTTTATCAAATAAAATCAGCAGTTGTGACCAAACATTTACTGCTCATCAGTTCCACTTTCACAAAAACGTATTTAAAAATTTAAATTAGGTTTAATTTATCTATTGTGAAATCCAACTGCATTAGACAAGGCAGCTTCATTTATATAGCATATATCATACACAAAAGCAATTCAGCATTCTTTTCCTGTTTAAAACAAAATATGGACCTTAAAAAAAATTAAAAATTGAATCAGAAAAGCGTGAAATGCCTTCTCCAGGTCAGGGATGAGGTCCTACCTCAAGTGGAGGAGTTTTGGTGTCTTGAGTGAGGAAAAGATGTAGCATGAGTCAGCTCGATAGGCGGATTCGTGCTGCGTCTGCAGTGATGCGGGCGTGCTGAAAGAGCTGTGCTGAAAGTATTTTTGTTTTACCAGGATGCTAGTTCAATCATATTTTTCTGATACTGTTCTCCTCATCCTTCTTAATATTCATAAGAGGACAAAAAAACTTCAAGGATTTTTTCTAGCTTCATTGAGATAAGTAGGGTAAAATGTTCTCTAAAAGAATAAACAGAACCAGAGGTTAGTTCTTGCTTTTCTTCACTGGAGGGCATCAATTCCCCTTCTTGCTCATATATAAGGCCAATTTAAAACTGAACTGTAGCTAGAGGAATATGTACTGTAGCATGATGCAATGTGAAGCAAAGACAAACTTTTTTTAGGCATGAGAGTTTGTGAAGGAAGTCCAAAGCATGCCTCAACCTCATCGCATGAGAGTTGGCAGCCCTGGTTAAGTTTCCTTTCTAAGGACACCCAGCAGATTACATGGAGTCGATGACTTGTGTGGTGATTTTACAGCCACCCTCATACTAAGCATGCATGTAATGAGTACAGGAATGAGGAAAACTCCCCATTAACAGGAATAAACCTCCAGCAGAACCTGGCTCAGTACAACCAGCCATCTGACACAACTGACTGGGGGTTTGAGAAGAAAGAGTCAAAAAAATTATATCATGAACTATAGTAGCAGTATTTTCAGTCTGAGAAAGTAAAAAGTTATCAGGGGAGGGAGAATGTTTAGTGGTTGGCAGCAATGTGGCAGCTGATGCCCCCTTCAGGAGGCCATCACAGCTCAGCAGAACACCACTGTAGCTTCCCTGGAGAGAAAAACACTTAAAAAACATAAAGTCAATTGCTGAAATAACAAGAAATAATGCAAATAGAGAGTAAATGGTAGAAGAAAGTAGCATTGTGTGGAAAGTGGTCATTATGTCCTCCAGCAGTCTAAGCGTACAGCAGCATAACTACAGAGATAACTCTGGATAACCTAGCCTTTTAAATGGAAGCATGTTGGAGGCAGGGCAAGGAAGAGCCGTCTTTAATGACTGTATTCTCCACCTCCCTCTACTCCCCCACTTGTCCAGATCCGGCTTAGGGTTAGACTTTAACCATAGGCCCAATCAAACAAAAACATTTTAAGCCTAGTCTTAAAAGTAGACAAGGTGTCTGACTCACAGACCAGCTGGTTCCACAAGAGAGGAGCCTGATAGCTGAAAGATCTACCTCCCATCCTATTTTTGGATATTCTAGGAGCCACCAGTAAACCTGCAGTCTGAGAGCAAAGTGCTCTGTTGCTGGTGAAGGTTCTCAGTCATCCAGGTCATGGTAATCCAAAGAGGTTCAAATGCAGGCAACCGCACTACTTTGGTTTCTTGTAGACCTTTCGCTTCTCATCCGAGAGCCTTGCAATGGAGGCTAATGACCAATCAGAGGCTTAGGAGGGGTACTCAGAGGGAGTTTCTGCTTGTTGAGCAATAATAGACAGCTACTGTTTATAAGCTTGACCCTCCCATATTCCAGTCAGAATTGACAAAGCTCGTTGGATCAGAAGCAGAATGTCTTAACCAAAGTCCAGTTGTCTGCATTTGAACCTTTTTGGAAAACTGCTCTGTTAGAAACATGGAACAATCAGATCACTGATGTAACGTGGAGCTTAATTATTAAAAGCTTTAAATGTGAGGAGGATCTTCTGATCAGAACTCTAGCTGCAATCTTTTGGATTAGCGGAAGACTTAACTACATTCGGTGGACTTCCTGGTCATAAAATATTACAATAATCGAGTCTTGAAGTAAACAAAGCATGAACTAGCTTTTCAGCATCACTTCTGGACAGGATGTTTCTAATCTTGGCAAAATCCCCTTGTACCTGGTCTATTTCATTGTGTTTTAGCTTTCGTGTTTCATTGAACTGTATGAGCCACCATAGCCTCTTACCCTAAAAAGATTGTGCAACCATTCGTTTAAAATTGTTCAGAATTTAATAGATTGTAACACAGTATGTTGTGGATCATTTACAAAGCTCTACAATACTTCTATCAAAAATGCACTTGCAAGTCTGTTATTGCAGCTTTTACATAATAATCAAGCAAAATGCTTCAATGACATGCTAAAAATGAATCAAAGACATAAAACACAATAGTCAACATCTATTACAAACATATCAGTTTGAAAGAGCATTTTGCTGGCTGAGTTGCTTTAAAGAATAGGAAAGTACGAGTGCTGGCTTTAAGGAGTCCATGCTTACAGTTTATCAGTGAACAGTGGACAATTTCCAGCTAATAACACAATTACACGAGAAAAAGTCAATAATGGTAGGGTGGTCTCTGCAGTGAAATGAATGTTAACTTAAAAATAGCTTCAGAAAATAATATTGCTGCTCATCTATGAAGACTGAGATATAAAAGGTATAAAATTACACACTTCATATTTAGGTGATTGGTCCTGCTATAAAATGAAAAACAACGACTCACCTTTGTACTATACCGTTACTTTTTCAAGCCAATTGATATTTTATGTACATAAAAGTTGAGCTCTACTGTTCTTCAAAGAGCACTACATTCATGTGTCCGATAACTTGGTCATCTTTTCGTCAGTCTGAAGAGTCTCAATGTCCCCTAGAAGTTCTGTCTCAGGCATTTGAAAGCCCTGAGCTGGGACAGGCTCTCCCTGGGACGTCCTGTCTGCCAAGTCTTCATCATTGTGTGAGTGGTCTTTAATTAGGAAAGCAGCTTGCTCTGTGACAGAGGTGTTGCAAAAGGAACTGGAAACATGACCTGTAGACGTGGAGCCACTGCCACTATGGTGTGAGCCAACTTTATTAACAACCGGTGGGGGGTGGTGTAACTGTTGCTGGGGCATTGCCACAGGCATTTGCATGGGGTAAAAGTTCTGCAGGTATGGATAAGCTGGCATGGGATGGTATCCATTGATGGGAATGAAAAGTGGCGGTGACATTACCGACCGATGCATTTGACCCTTAACTGGCATAAACTGGGGTTGATTGACCAGTGAGCTTTTTTTGGGGCTCGAATAACGTGATGTATTTGCTGTGCTCATGCTAACATAGCTGGTACTGAGAGAACTGGTCTGGGTAGTGCTGCTGGTCACAGATGTCTGGACAGGGCTGTTACAGTTGGACAAGCTGTCCCAGGAGCGCAGGCGTGAGTGGATATCTTTGAAGCGAGGCCTTCTTGCTGGCAGCTCACTCCAGCAGTCTAGCATGAGTGTGTAAATCCAGGTCGGGCAGTCATCTGGACAAGCCAGTAACTGGTGTCTCTGCACCATCTCAATCACATCCTGGTTGGAATAGCCACAATAAGGCTGAAGACCATAGCTGAATGTTTCCCAGAGCAACACACCATACGACCAGATGTCAGAGTCAGTGGAGAATTTCCCATACATAATGGCCTCTGGAGACATCCAACGAATTGGAAAAGGGCTTGTTCCTATCAGATTGTGGTAATCAGCCGAGTATACATCTCTGAACAGGCCCAGGTCTAGGATCTTAACAGTCAGCTTGTCAAAGACCAAAATGTTCCGGGCTGCTAAGTCTTTGTGGACAACTTGGTTGCTAGAAAGGTACTCCATTCCAGCAGCAATCTGAGTTATTATATAGAAGAAATCAGGCTGTTCCAATGTAGATTTGAAGGTCTTTCCATCATCTGAACTGCCCACATCCGAGTTAGGGGAGTGCATCACCAGATACTCATGCAGGTCACCAAGACTGGAATAGGTGAATACCATGCTCATTGGCTGCTCTTTGGTGACCACACCAATCAAACCAACAATATTTTGATGCTGCAGATGAAAGCGGACCATAGCTTCCTGGCGAAACTCCTCGAATAGAATTGCATCAGCCTTGTCTTTTAATGTTTTAATGGCTACCACTTGAGTCTGTTCACCAGGCGCTGTTCCATAAAAGTGCCCTTTGTACACCGTTCCATATCGGTCTTCGCCAAGACCTTCCATAAACTGAAGTGATGACATGGTGATCTCCCGGAGCTTGGTCTGCAACTATATGGGAATAAATACATTTCATCAAAATGTATTACCGCCATAAGATAATGTGATAGGAGTTGCATCGAATTGAATTTGTTTTATTTTAACTAATTGATTAAAGAAAACTGCTAAAAGTTTCACCAAGTGTGACATATTTTTTGTAAAGTCAATATATCTAAACATACCGTGAATACCGTTTATATTCACTAATCATACAGCATACATAAAGTCAAGGACAAGGTTATTAGAACCCCTGTTGATTTAGTAAGTTTGCCTACAAAGAAATGCTCACTTTATAATTTCAATGGTAGGATATTTCAAACAGAGCAATAATCAAAAAATAACCAAAATAGTCCAAAAGAGTAATAAATTAATTTGAATTTGCATAAAGGAAATTATTTGACTCCCTATCAATCAGTAAGATTTCTGACTCCTATGTGAAATTGATACAGGTAACAAGCGGACAATGAGAGCTTTCTCATATAGGACACCTGACCACAGAAGCAATCAATCTATCCAGATTCTAAACTCTGCACCATGGCCATGACAAAAGAGCTTTCGAAAGAAGTCAGGTACAAGTTTGTGGACCTACACAAGGCTGGAAATAGCTACAAGATTATTGCCAAGCAGCAAGGTGAGAAAGTGACAACAGCTGATCACTCAGAGTATTCAGAGGAGTGCATGAAAGTGTTGTGGTCAGATAAGACCAAAATCGAACTCTTTGGGATCAGCTCAGGTTGCCGTGTTTGGGAGAATTGCTGCCTATAACTATATGCATTATCTCACCATCAAGATGGTGATGGAAACATTGTGCTTTCAGTGTGTATACCTGCCAAGGGGCAGTATAACTGGATGGATGGGAGCATGTACCATCAAACATTGGGTGAGAACCTGCTTCCCTCATCCAGGGCACTGAAAATGAGGCATGGGTTGGTTGGGATAAGAATCAGCTTCTCTAAAACCAAGACCATGGTCTTGAGTCAGAAAAGGGTAGAAAACCTTCTCCGATGAGGTCCTGCTATAAGTGGAGAAGTTTAAGTATCTCGGGGTCTTGTTCATGAGTGAGGGAAAGCTGGAGCGTGAGATCAACTGAGATTGGTGCTGCGTCTGCAGTGATGAGGGCATTGTACCGATCTGTCGTGGTGAAGAGAGCTGAGCTGGAAAGGAGCAATGGCTCCACATGGAAAAGAAATGTCACAAAATCAGAGAAAGGAAGTAATTTCTTTACACAAAAAGGTGAGGGCTACAAGAAGATCAGCAAAATCTTACATATCAGTCAAAATACTGTAGCAAAAGTGATCCAAAAATTTAAGAAAGATGGAAGTGCAACCATCTTACAGAAATGTCCAGGTCGTCCACGCAAGTTAACATTTCAACAGTAGTGTCTTCTGATGAGAAGGGTAAAAGAAAATCGCCATGCAAGTTCACTGTAGTTAGCTAAAGTAATAAAAAGACAAACTTCAAGAGCTCTCTGACAGGCTCCCAGGGTGACAGAGACATGCCAAATATTTTAAACATCCGCCGAAAGTGACGGAGACGGCAAGCTTGTGACTGGTCAGGACGCAGCTTCCTGTAAACTTGTCACGAGCACCGACATTACCCCGTAAAAAAGGTAAAAAGATATTTTGCAGCAGACCCAGAATAGATTAATGAACGCATCGCTAAAAAGGTCAGAAAATATGAACGTTTATTCACCTGTGCCGAAGGAGTACAAAATACGGAGCAAACATGGATGGAAATGATGGGAAACGTGGGTTTAGAGGTGGGGACCGCACAAGAGGTGGAGAAGAATGAAGGACAAATTTGTCCGTGTTATAAAGTCTTTGAAGTATATAAACACATCAGTAAATACACTATCGTGGACTGGATACATAAGTGTTATGGTGGCAGGATACCACAGAAATGTGCTACGCCCTCTGTTGTCCTGGTGGGGAACTGTTAGCTACACTCTGCCTGCGCAGAAGTTTGCATATGAAAACCTTTCCAACACTCTGTGCGGGTCTCTCCCTTGTGAAGCTAATGCGAGGAGTATAAATCAGGCTTTAGTTATATTATTAACTCTAATATCATGTTATGGAGCTAAACAATGGTTTAATTAAACCCAGCCTTGTGAAAATTCTGGAAATTGTTCTTTTGTTCATCAAACTGACTAAATTAACACTTTTGAAAGGGGGTGTACTCATTTATGCTGAGCACTGTATAGTTACAAGCTTTGCATAGGGACAGAAAGAATGGGATCACGAATACAAGCAAGTTTTCTCTGCAGGGTGTCTGGGCTCTCCCTTAGAGTCAGGGTGAGAAGCTTGGCTATCCGGGAGGGGCTTGGAGTTGACCCGCTGCTCCTCCACATTGAGAGGAGCCAGTTGAAGTGGCTCGGACATCTAGATAGGATGCGTCCTGGACGCCTCCCTGGTGAGGTTTTCCGGGCACGTCCAGCTGAGAAAAGACCTAAAGGAATACCCAGGACAAGCTGGAGGGACTATGTCTCTTGGCTGGCCAGGGAGTGCCTTAGGATTCCCGAGAGGAGCTCGCCTAAGTTGCTGGGGAGAGGGTAGACAGGGCCTCCCTGCTTAGGCTACTGGCTCCGTGACCTGGAGCCTCAGCATAAGTAGCCGAAACTGGATGGATGGGTTGATTTTTCAGCATGACAATGTTTCAAAACACACATCCAAGGCAACTAAGGACTGGCTCAAGAAGAAGCATATAAAGGTCTTCTTGGAGTGGCCTGGTCTGTCTCCAAACCATAATCCTATAAAGAAAACAAAGTTGCCAAACATTGGGCACCAAATATTAATGACTTGAAGAGGATCTGCAAGGAGGAGTGGAACTAGTGGATCCAATACTTATTTCATTCATACAATATTAAAATAATTTATAACTTTGGGAAAAAAAAGTATTTTACTGGATGTTTTGGTCATTTTTTTGTCTCTCAAATAAGCCTAAGTGTGACCATTTCTTTTTAGCAGTGAAACTTACAAAACCAGCAGGTAATAGTGAAGAATGGTGGTAGCATCATAGCGTGGGACAGTCGCAGTGCACAAAATAAATAACAATGACAACTTCCACAAAATTGGACTTGAACACACTTTTTAACTGGATAAAGCAGGCTACCACTGAGGCAATGGCTGCTTTTCCTAAACTCCCAACCCTATCCAAGTGAACACCTATCAAATATGATTAAACTCTTGGTCAAAAAACCGACCAATTAAAATGCACCTTAACTATTATGCCAATAAGAGTCAAATATCTGTTCAATTATAACAGAAGCTTGATTATTGCAGCAAAAAGCTTGCAGTTGAGACAAAACTTGCTAAAAGAAATGTAACCATATGTGAGAGAGGGTGTATGTTTACATGTGAGCCTGTGTGGAGAGGGGAAAAGCTACAATTCAAACTTTTACACACAATTCATATTTTTAAAAGCTGTATGATAATCAGACCAAATTTAGCATGAAATGCATGCCCGTGATCAGAGGTTTTAAACTTCTGATTACAGCAAAACACCATCAAACTAAACCAAGATAGCAAATGGCAACATACAGTATGGCTCTGCACAACTTAAGTAAGGGTTTTATTTTAAATTGTTTGATTTTCAGGTGCAAAAGATGTCATTTTCTGGAAGATTTTTTAGATTCTCTCTACTTGTGTTAAATTATTCAGAATCCTGTAAAATGATGTTGTGTGTGTTCTGAGGACATCCTAAATGTCAGAATGCAAATGGATCTTTACATGTTTTTGTATAATGTACTACCTGATGTTTGTTCTGATTGAGAAGAGACAGCTCCAAGTCCTGGCTGGGGGAGAGGGTGCTTTGGCCACGAGGCGGCGTCCCAGAAGAGGCCTTATGTTTATTTCGACACTTGCAAACCAGAAAAAAGAGGCAGGCAATAACAAGTGGGATGGACACGGCAGGGATCAAAATAAACAGGATCTCCTTCCTTGGGTTTTCTGGAGGCACTGTAGAAAGAAGAATATAGGGAAAAGTGTTACCCATATAAAAAGGTGATGAAAATAAAAGTAAATAAATAACCGGGATGCTCGATACTGGCGTTTTTATACCAATATACAGATATTTTCTGACTCTTAATTTCTGATATGGATATAAACCAATACTGATAAGCCACTTTCACATCTGGGCCGGCACAGACCAGACTGAGTGGCATTGGTCTGGGTCCTACACCTGTAGGTTTTGTTCACACACTTCTCAGGAACAGGGAAATCTCCGAGCATGTGGGTGGGGCAAAAGGTGTGCGGAAAAGTCTGGTGCCTCCCTTAAATGACGGCTGTGCAGATCAATGCAGGCAGCGCTGGCTCTGTGGGTGTGTGGGCTCCTCACGGCAGTGAGAAGGAGACACAGAGAGCTGCTGTTTCTGTGTGTGTGTTTGTGTGTGTGTGTGCGCGCGCGCGCGCTTCCCTCACAGCAGTAAGGAGGGATGCAGCTTCAGTCAGAGGCAACGTTGACTTCTCAGTATCCAGAATGACCATGTGAGAAGCTCTCGCTGCTTGTTTCTATCCGCCAATCGGAGGCTCCCTCTAACGGTAGGTGTGTATTTGAGACGGACAGTCGGTTGGTAGTGGGTTGGACCTGTTGAGCCTGATGCAGACCTCCTTGGTACGTGGGCCGAAAAACTGACTGGTTGAGAATGGAAAAATACAAGGCTCCCTAGATATGAACACTTTAAAGAACACCCAGTCCGGTCCGTGCTGGCCCAGATGTGAAGGCTATGCTGGCTGTCTAGCTATGTGCTCCCTTTTGAGGTAGAGGAGAAGTTGCTGAAGAGTTTGATGTATAATATGCGTGAGTGATATGTAAAAGTTGGGTCATTAAAAGAATGAAAACAGATATTTTCCGATATTACATTTTAGTGCCAATATTAACGGTAGACTGATTTATTGAGCATCCCTTAAAAATAACCTTCAGATAGAATTAAAGATTACAAATCTGATCCCTTTAGGTCAATTTAGATTACTTTTAAAGAGGTGGAGAAAATGTCTGAGCAAATCTAACTACATTACACGCTGAATCCTCTGACCCTCTCATGTTTAAATATTTGTTTTATGTTGTTTTCTTTGTCTCTGTGCTTTTGTCGTGACGTGTGACTTATGTTGGTTCTCCGTTTTGTTCTTGTGCTGCCTTTGTGGACCAGGTGACTCTTGGAAATGGGACTTGATATCTCAATAGCTGTTTTTATAAGACACACCGTGCCGATAAATCCGCGTAATACTGCCGCCATGGTTTGTCTTATGAAAGCGCTGTGGCGGCATGGAGATGCGGGAATTTGGCGGCACGCCGCCCCGCTTGGTACAAATATCATCGCAATGCCGGATTTGTGACCAAAGATCACGCCTTGGCACAACAGAGGGTGGTGTCACGATCACATGCGGAATGTCTGCCGAGCTCCTGCTGGCAACTTTGAAAATAAAAGTAAAGACTGTAGCGATGCCGGGCTCCGGGCTATGTTAGAGCTGGACCTCAGATCACCAGACCGTTTTTCCGGGACTGTGGAGGACAGACACCTTTAGGAATGGCTTGGCAAAAAAAATGTCTTAAGGCACGCAATTTCAATCGCAGTAAAAATCATGTTATGTACAAGCTAAAGGGAAGTCTGTGACAGTGCAGTGACCGCCCTTATACCCCCTTAATCACCCAATCTTTTGCAAAAAGGACATGATTACGCCACATTACCGCTATGGTGTGACCACTTATAAACAACCTAAGGCTAACCAGATACTGGCTCAGCTTTGCAGCAAATCGGTGGCATTTTTTTTTACATAAAAGCGGCTAATGAGTTTTCACCTGGTTAAATAAAGGAAAAACATTAAAAAATGTTGCAAATTAAATTAATTTCAGTTATTTTCCAAACTCAAACCACTAATCCTAATGAGTAACAAGGTACCGAAAAATAACATTCTTAAGACAGATCATCTGAAGTCTGCTGGTAAACGATGGTAATAGCTGCATTAACAACAACTTCACTGAGAAATTATTTAAGACAGGCAGGCCTGTGTTCGGGGGTGCAGTGATGGTACCATGTCAATGATTGGCAGGAGTTACAAGAGACATCTGGCAGATATCATCACCAGAACCAGATGGACACCGTTTTCTCCACAGTGACTCTAGCCACAAAATGGAGCTCCACACGGTCATGAATGCAGGTATGAAAATCGTCAGCACCATAGTGCTGTGAATTCCAAGTGTTTTGCCAGACTTTAAGAGGACACTGAAGCAAATCATGTCCAGCTGCTCACGTCACACTACAGTCAAATGGAAGTCCTCAAATGTATGTTTGAACTGAAGACTGGTGTCTTCTCTTTTCCCACAGAGGAAAAAGCTGTTTGCACGTTACTGTGCAAACACTAAGTTCACAGCTAGACTCTTACACCTCTAAGACATTTTTCACTGCTGAACATCTCACTTCAAAGAAAAATAACCACATATTGTTGCAGTCAAAGCTGAAGCCTTCAGGAGGAAACTTGTTTTGTGGACTCAGAGTCCTGAAGAAAAGAGGCTGGATGTGTTTCTATGTTTTAGAAAACTCCCCCAGGTGAAGATCAGAGACTCCGTCTCTCAGCACTTCAACTGGCAGAGAAATCTGATTATTACTTTCCTGAGAAACTCAGAGAGGAACACATGTGTAATCCAAGTTGTAGCTTGTCATAAAACTGACTGCTTGTGTTATTTGTTCATTTGTCACAATGGAGAAGAGCAGCTTCTGGTTCTGCCAGCATAAACCAAGGCTACTTAAGGAATGGTAAAATTCATTAAAATGCATCTTCATTTTGCATTTCATTTATAGTATATTTTACACTTTTATTATTTTATTGCATCTATTCTATCACTCCAGAATTTTAATAAACAGGTTTTCAGTTTTTCCTCACGATTTGATGAAAACACCCCCATTTTTGTTCAAAGTAAAATCTAATTAATAGTTATTTTTGTGTTCATAAACCTGTCAGCCTGTAAATATGTTTGTGTAGAACACTGATTTGTTCTATACACCAGTACCCTGTTTGTCATCTTGCTCAATGTTCAGGTTTTTAGATGCATCATAAGTAAATGTCTTCATGATGATCACATTGCATCGTGTCATGTGTTTGACAACGCTTTGGATTGTTAAACTTTAAGTGGATTACGAAGCGAATCAAATCAAGAGGGAGAATAATACAGAATTAACATTTGTATTGGCTCTGGGTCCCTTTATGTAGTTATACAGGGTTCTGGTCAGCTCTCGTTTATGCCTAAACTGGTTAAATGCATTTTAAAAAGGTGAAAAAAAGCTCGACACAAATAAAGTAAGAATCCAATATTTGTAAAGTAAATATTTACGGACATAAACTATTATTATCCCTCCCACTGTCCTAATGGGTGTGACCCCGCAAGGAAAGTTGATCTTTGAGCAGGGTTGACTGTTTATCCCTTAGGTTCATGTTGCAGGGGTGAGGAGTGAGCACCTCCTCACCCCTGCCACGTGGATCTCAAGGGATAAACCTTCAATCCTGCTCAAAGGTCAACTTTCCTCACGGGGTCACCCATAAAGACAGTGGGAGGGTTAAATATGTTTGTCAGTCCATGTCGTGGATATTTGTGTAACACTGCATGAGTAGTTATTGTGTGTATTAATTGTACTTTAGAGTAGCAACATTGCATGAAGAAGGGATAACTACACTTGTGCACTTTGCTCACCATCGTTTAGCCGTTTCAAGAGTGTCCTTTTGGATGATGTCAACAATGACAGGAGTTATAACAACAGTTATTGTGTTAAGTTGCTTACTGCAGGGCTGAATGTCACAAAGGTCCATCTGGACTTTAGGGTCCAGAGTGAAACACCACGGCGCCTCCATGTGGCCTCCTGGGTTACGACAGAAGTTGTGACTCCCCCAGAGCTCGGGGTATTCCTGGGTCAGGTGGTGACTATGAGGAAACTGGGCGCTCCACTGCTGACAATGATGACCAGATTTAGTGACAGCGACTGTTCCTCTGTAGTCTGCCCCACTTCCATTGTAGCAGCTATGTTCCGATGGAGAATCTACAGAGAACACAGGTTTAGTCTGTAACTCTGTGAAAAACACTCAGAGCATTCAAGTCAATTATCATCAGCTTGCAACAAGAGATGTTGCCCGAGTCCACTGGACTTAAATTTGAGAAAAAGACCCACCAATCAGTTACTTATGGTGTGTCTGATTTACCTCGGAAGACGGAACTGGGAATGGCATCACACCCGAGTTAACCGTGTTCTGGTTACCGTAGTTGGAGAAGTCAGGATTCCAATTTGGCGACGCACGCCTCCCAAGTAACCATTATTTGCATGTTGAACGTACAACTTAAAACTGTTAAGATGAATCTACAAACAAAGCTTTTAGTGTGTTCAGCTTAAGAGTTTCAAGCACTACATGCAACACTGGTTTTAAACGCACTCTTATAAGTGTGTTTTGTAAAATAAACACATTTCACCCAAAAGTTACTGTTGTTGATACAGCGAGCTGCCATTTTGGATGTCGAGGTCAGAGTTCTGAAATTCTTCCAAATTTTTGACTCGGGGGTCCGACTTTGAAGGGGCGTTTCATTTTAATTGTCCTACTTGGAAGTTGGAATTTCCAAGTTCCGAGGACAAATCGAACGCACCATTACAGCACAACATGACTGACGCAGTGGAACAATGAATATGATAAAATTAATAGAACATTAAAAATCCTCTAAGTCACTCTCTTCTGAAATGACTGAAATGCTTTTGTTTTCATGGCGTACTGATGAAGACCAGTAAAATGTTCCAAGGGGTAGAACAGATTATCCAGTCCTTCTAAATATATAATCACCAGCATCAGTGATTGTACAGGAGTACTGATAACTGTGTCACCTTAAAAGGAACATGATAATTGGACTCCATGAGAAAGGTTGAAACGTGTCAGGAGTATTAACTGGTCTACATGACTAACATAAGAAAACATGTTGATTGTTTTAGAAGAGAGTGCCCCGTGAGTCTACTTCTAGATAGCATTTATCCCATCCAAAAACAACCTCAGCTGGACCCACAAAGAATCCAAAAAGCACTCATGCAGAAACTTCAAACTGAAAATTTTAAGCCTGGAGGCATGGGCTTTAGAAGTCCATAAAAATGAAAATTAGCATGTGTTTATGACATCCTGTAAAGCCGTATGTACCTTTACAGTCCATTTTCAGCTTTGACCAATGAGTGGTATCGTTTACACAACCAATAATAAAGAGAAAGTATGAAATTTTGGAAAAAATCTAAAAGACAGAATGCTGTTGATGTTTACAGTTATTTATGTTTGCAGGTTATTATGAGTGTGGAGATCCAAGTGTCTTACGTGGACCCAGCTTATCTGGTGGTATTCCGAGCCTTATACAGGAAACAGCCTCTGGTGTTTCCTTCTTTGGCAGTGAGTTGCAGTTGGGGAGCTCGAGCTGCATGAGGATCATGGGATTGGATCGAGCAATGGTGTACTCTGCATAGCAAATGTTGTTCTCCAGGGCCTCACATTCATCTTGACAGAGCCGACGCCGCCGAGGGCCCCTGGGGCCCTTTTCACACAGCGGGAAAACGTAGTAACAGAAAGATGGGATTGCAAACTTGGAGCAGTGATCCGATAAGTGGGTCGAGGTGCCAATCATGGTGAAAGCAGCTTTAAAACAAAAAGATATGTAACATTTTAAAAGTGCCCGTGTAATTCAAGATGTTTTCAGAAAATAAAATTTTACACAAGTCTGTCTTTAGGCAGATAGATGAACAGCTACGCATTTATTCTCACCTGTGATTCGATTTTCACTATCGCCTTGCGTCTGCAAAGACTCAACGTAGATACTCTGGTTACCAATGAATCTAGCACAGGCGATGCCTCGGTACGGCTGACAGAAACCTTTAGTACTTGATCTAAAAACATGAATAAAACTACAGCTCAGGGACAATAAATTCAAAAAGGCAGTGAAAAGCCACTGTCTGCTGTCTGTCATACCATTAAAATATCAGTCTTAAAGAACATTTTATTGGTTAAAACAGTGTTTCCCATCGCTGGTCTTTATGTGTGGAAAATTAGCAGAGAATAAATTAACATCTCAATTTTTCAGTCAACAGTATAAAGTTTAGCTGTGAGTTAGACACACACACACACACACACACACACACACGCCTAACTACTTTGACTGTAGGATTCAACATCTTATCAGTACTTCTGGTTTATAGATTCAAAAGTGTAATCAGCATGAATTCAGTCATCAACAAGCACCACAGTGATTTATAATGTCTGTTCTGTCTGCACCATGTTCTCTTACTTGTGAGATGTAAACTCTACAAAATTGCTAGCTTTCATTTGTATTCATTCACAACAGGCAATCTGGTCATGAATAAATGAAGCAGTGCTGACTTATGCCAAGAGAACTAATGAATAAATGCTGACAATCAAAAACCTGGACCAGGTGTTACAAAGGAGCAGAGAAAATAAACAAACAAACCAAGACAAGAAACCAAAAACATCTGCATGCTATGAATTCGAAGAGCTACTTTATTCGAAACATTTCCAGCAGTGGACATCCACACAGTTTTAACTCAGGGAGAAAGTGATGATAACTTTATATGTCTATCTGTGCAGAGGTTGATATGATTTCCATCATTTTAAGACTTTAACAAGAAGCTCAATACCTGCTGTATTTTAAGTTGTAAATGTGTAACCAGCTAACTATGGTCTACAACATAAACTCTAATGAGCCCAGGGTTAGAACTGTGAAAGACTAGGAGGAAGTTGTGTCTCATTTCCTCAGCCCTAATCAACACTTAGGAGAATAAGGATGGTGAATCGGATCAGTTCAAACTAGGCCTGCACGATATTAGGAAAACCTGCAACATTCGATAACAGTGCTTAATATTGCGATATTGATATTACTCGCGATAAATGAACAAATACTAAAGTATGCCGTGTTGATGTTGTCTGGCGTGTGACGTCTGCTCTGGGTTCAAAGCAAACAAAAACTAATGCATGAATTCCATTACAACATAACATTTTTATTGCAAAAATATGCAGCTGCACCTGCTACTGTATTAGCAGCAAAACAACAAACTGCATGCATGCAGTTTCTCTGTGACTTTAAAACATCACCTCCGCCATTAAACTTTTTCTGATGCTCCAAATACAGAAAAACATCCCTTACCAGGGTTTTTGAATAAATAAAAATACCAGAAAATAAGTTTAAATGTTAAATAATAGTTAACATCACTTAAATGCAACACCAAATTCTCTCATTGCTACTGAACATTTTCTCCACTTATGTGGTTATGATAGAAGGCTGTTGCTGTAATTGGGAAGTGAACTGTGCTGGGCCAAACTAGGAGAAAATTAAGATTTTCTGAGGGAAAGGGAAAAACAATTGTCTACCTTTCAGAAGAGGAACTGGCAAAAAACTACATGGAAAATATGTGAAAACGTTTGGTTTTAACCCCAAATTGAACAAGTTTACCTAGATCTTAAAAAACAGCTCAGATGATGAAACTGCAACTATGATTCTGATAACAAGCTAACAAATTGAACTAGCTGCTCTAAGATAACCGGCTAGCAGAGCTTCTGACTGACAGTTTATGTGCAGCAGCAAATCAACTATCCTGAATAGCAAGGTTATAAAAGCTCATAAATGAAAAATCACTTTGATGTGTGGGGGAACTTTTCCAGGTCCTCTTCAGCAGGGTGGGACTGGGAGGAGAGTGCTGTAGCCTTTTAGCTGGAAGCTAACCGGAGCCTGGGGCTAACACTAGGGAAATGAAGGTGGATTGGTTCACCGGCACGTGTCGGAGTCAGCCCGATAAAAATGATTAAAGATACCGAGCGGAGTCACGTTCACGTTTGAAAGCAGCGCTGATTCCAGAAACATCAGCACAAAGTGCGTTCGTTGCTCTGAGCCAGCATGACGAACAAGGGAACAGCGCCGCAAACTCTGTTCGGTTGTTGCTTTCCAAAAGGGTCTATGTAGGGGGCGGGCGTATTACGTGAACGGACCCATCGGATTGGCCGCATATCAGAAGGACTACATTTGATTGGTCAAATAATACTTCCGCGTAAAAAACAGAGCTGGTTTGCAAAAAGCTGATGTATGACACGGATGGAAATGTTTGAACCAAACATTTATCGCTGTTTTTGCCGTGTTTTGCGATGGGCCTGTCGCACGTCCTGTTATCGAGATGACGATAATTTTTCGATATATTGTGCAGCCCTAGTTCAAACCAAGTTCATCTTCATTATTTGTGTTCATAACCCTCCTCTTGGAAAGCTAGTGCTAAGGTAAAAAGATAAAGACAACTATTCAGATGACATAAAGCTAAAGTTAACTTTGAATCTGTTCCTATAAGCCAGGAGTGGGGAACCCTGGTCCTCGAGGGCCAGTATCCTGCATGTCTTTGCTCCAACCCTTCTGATTCAGTGGTTGATTCACATGCTCTGCAGCATTTCAGGCTCTGCAGAAGCTTGTCAATCACCTGCTGATTGAAATCAGGTGGGATGATGCAGGGTTGAAACTAAAATATGCTGGATAGCGGCCCTTGATGGACCAGGGTTCCCCACCCCTGCTATAAGCAGTAGTCGGTAAACAATAACAGATGATACTATCTGCATGTTGTGCAGACAAAGAATCAACTTTTTAACAAGATTTTCCTCAGCAGTTCTGTTCAAATTGGCATCTAAATTACAGTCACACTTCAGACATGCTGCTCTTCAGAGGATGAAAACTCCCTGTTGCACTTTTACTGCTGCTTCCTCGTGTCTGAAACTGTACTCCAGTTGGACAGCCAAAAGCCAACAGTATATATATAAAGCTGCACTTTAGTTGACGATTCAATCTTTTCCTAAAATCGTTCCGCCCCAGTAGCCATGAACTATAGCCAGTCAATCAGTTGGTAGTGGGTTAGGTTGGCTTTGCATGAAAATGACCGCCAGAAAGCAGGCCGGGAAAAATAAATGAAAGGTCAGCTGAGCATGGTAAACGCATAGATTTCCCAGATGTGAACACAATTAACCTACCAGGGCTGAGCCGTGCCAACCCAGATGTGAGCCCCATAATTTATTTCTATCCCTGCAGCACAATTATTCTTGTCTCCAAACAAAGTAGGAAACTTCAGTAAATGTTGAGATCAGGTAACTGACTTTCTACTCATTTCAAGTTATGGCACTTATCAGTTGGGGCCCGCTGCTTTTTTTTTTTTTTTTTTTTTTTTTTTTTTTGAGAAAGCTTTGCAAAAATTACATGCTGACACTTTAATGAGTATATTTCTGTAACCACAAGGTCTATTTGGTTACTTTTGGTCTCCTTTTATATGAAACTAGTGACATTTTTTTGAGATGTGTAAATATTAGTATATGTGCAACAGATTAAGAGAAAAGTGACATGGAACATTGTAAAAAGCAGAATTTTTTTCTTTGCCGCATGAAATTTGATTCCAGGATGAAAACCTCTTTGGAAAAAGGCAGCAGAAGCTTCAAACATCAATGATTTTAGTCATACATCTTAGCTTTACAAAGCTTGAGTTTGATCTCGGGCCCAAATTAAGCCAAGGCACAAAGTCCAAATCAACATACACAACATAATGATGAGACCTGCATCCTCACACATTTCAAGAAATAACAATTAAATCTTGCTAATTTTAATAATTTTCTTGAAGAACACTGATGAAGAAAATGCAGATATTCTTCACTTACGGTTCAACTGGTTTGTGTGTGGGAATCTGGGCTGTGAATCCAAAACACAAGATAGATAATAAACATACATTAGACATTAAAAGCATAAAACTTAATGTTATAGACACGCATACAATGGAGCAGATTTACAGCATTTACTGTACAAGAGGGATTACAGACCAAAAGTAGTGTCGACAGCGGGTGCCAAACTGTTATTGTGTGGTTCATAGAAATAAAATGGCTTGGGAATCATACTTTTGGTCTGACAATTCTCGTAATGCGAAAAAAAATGGGTCATACATTAGAACATGAAAAAAATCATTTGTCAAAGCTACTGATCACAAAAAAGCATCTCACATAATGAGAAATAAATGCTTATTAAATGTGTGAGTAATATGATTAAAGTTAGAGATGCAAACCTTACCTAGTTTGACGTAAAGCACACCTGTGGCAGAGATGACCTTCAACGAGTTGGAAGCCACGCATTGGTAATAGCCAGTGTCTGTCGTATCTAGATCTTGGATGCGGAGCTTGGATCCTGTCTCGGTCTTTCGGATGCTTATGCGTCCCTGCTCCTGAACCACAGGAGCATCGTTCTTCAACCAACGAATTGACGGTCGAGGGTTTCCTACCACTTTGCAGTGCATCGTGGCCACCTGGCCCTGGTAGTGAGTGATGTTGTTGATCGGCTCTTGGAACTCCAAAAAATAACCTTGAGGAGGGAAACACATTGGTCTAAATGTTTAAGGAGGCCATGGATCTAAAAATACAAGGCAAATTAGAGTAGATGATTCAACTCAGTTTAATTATATCATGACAATTTATAACAATAACCAACTCAGTGCTTCAGTGCAAATTTGTGCTTTTCAGGGACTCCAAATTGCTTTTTCGCCTTGTGCGCACTATTGAGCTGCTGGCTAGGGCTGCTCAATTAATCGAATTTTAATCACGATTACGATCTGAGTTTTAAACGATTATAAAAAACAAAACAAGCCGATTATTTGCTCCTCCCGCTTGCGCTGCCCTGAGCTGCGAATGAAGCGCTCCTCCCACAGTGTTGCCAACTTAGCAACTTTGACGCTATTTCTAGCAGCTTTTCAGACCCCCTTCTTGACTTTTTAACTTAAAAGTACCTAGCGAACACCTCAGAAACATCTCTAGTAACCCTTAGCTACTTTCTGGATAACTGTCGTTCACATTTCCTGCAGGTTAGCTAAACACTCCGCCTGCGCTCCGGACCGTTCTTCAGGACATCAGGAAAGGGAATGATGTAGTGACGAGTCAGTCGCTAAAGACAGCTTTCGGAGCCGGCTCCTTGTTGGATTAACCAGAGTGAGTGACACACACACCGTACCTGCGGACTCCTGAGCCACTAAAAACGGCTAAATGTGCGTGTGCGGCGCACAAAACACACGTGCAGCTTCTTCTTCTTCCTTTCCGGTTAAATGGCGGGTGGCAACCAACTTAAGGTGCATTACCGCCACCTACTGTGCAGGAGTGTGAGTCAGAGAGAGGAGAGAAAAAAAAAAAAATATATATATATATATATATATGTATATATGTATAGACACACGTGCAGCTTGCGCCTGATTGCTGTGAGACCGGGTTGGGGGTGGGGGGGTGCAGCTATGGTTGGGACAATTATTACATTAACTGATGGACTTGTAAATAAATAGTTTATAAATAAGGTAGAAATAACTTCCTCACGCTGATAAATAATAACTAATCTCTCTGAGGACACGGTGCTTGTGCACGCTCCTACAGCACCTTGACACAACGAAATACATATTATGCAACATTTTGTGAACATCAATTTATTTGCATGTATTTGTTATAAATGCCACTGTGTAATTCTTGCTGTCAGTATTTGCAAGATATTGGTATTTGGGTCTGTACTGGTTAGACTTAAATGAGTTAAACCAAGGTCTATAGCCCTTGGGTCACAAACTATGAGCTATAAGTATATTGGTCTTTTTATACTGGGAATCAGGAGTTATTTTAATGATCATGTTGTTTCTTATTTTTGTCCTGATTGTGCCCTGAGCAATTTTATGACTGAATAAAAACAAATAAAATCAACATAAATTGAAAAATCGTCCTAAATAATCGTGATCTCAATTTCAGTCACCATAATCGTGATTATTATTTTTGTCATAATCGAGCAGCCCTACTGCTGGCTGAGCTGAAATATTCTAGTGACCAATCAAAGCGCGTTCTCCGCCCACATGACCCCAAGATGTATTCAGATGCAGCCCCTTGCCCTGTCTGCGTGTCAGAAAAATAAACAAAACGGTATCTTGCAGATTGATGGGCCCACTGTTTCCACTACCCTCTCGAAGGATCCAGGCAGCGGTACTGTCGGAAGGATTCTGGGTCTTCCAGGTCTGGGTCTTCTCTTGGAGTAGATTGGCCTAAACTCCTTGCCTGCCCTTCTTTCCAGCCACCGTACCCATACTTTCCTAACCTTGAAATGCCAGTGGCGGCGACGCTTCCTCAACAAAAAAGTAGAGGCTTTTCCTCTGTTTCCAGCTCTGTCACTGTCTTGTTTATTTTCAGACATGCAGACAGGGGGCTGCCATCTTGGGGTCATGTGAGTGGAGAACGTGCTTTGACTGGCCACTTGAATATTTCAGCTCAGCCAGCAGCTCAGTAGTGCACACACGGCGAGTTTTTATCTCCCGTGAGGCAGAAAATATCTAACAGGTCAGATATTTGTTTCAGCTTCTCGTGAGGCGGAAAACTCAGTGAAATTCAGGCGCACACAGCGAGCAATCTGCTGAGCAAACGATCATTCGAGGGCCATTTGCTCAACAGATTGCTCTCGTGTACGGCAGGCTTTAAGCCTAGTTTATACTTCTCTGACAGCATTTGTGCACTCACAAGCACACATACTGACGGAGACATTTTGCTTTTATACCATTTTGGCGTAATCACCGGAAGTTGCTGTGGTGACCGCTCTCAGTCAGGCAGCTGTAGCCCAGTGTACGAAGCGGGCTTTTGGAAAATAAGATGCAAGAAGTGGAAGTTTTTTTATTTAGTGAACATGTCTAGGAAGGCTGGGAGGACATGTGCAGTCATTGGCTGTTCTAAATACAGCAGACAACTATTTTGTTTAATTTTGTATTTGTTGCTTGGTTGAGTGTAGGAAACATCACGACCCGTATAAAACACGGTTATAGTGTTAAAAAGAACCCTCATCTTTGTTTCCCTGTGGTGCCCACCATTGTGGTGTTATTTAAATAAATGTTTCTTCTGAACATAATTGCCTTTCTTTCTTTTATGAGACATGACGCACAAAGTCACAGGTATGGCAGCAAAGCATGGATTCAGCCTCTGTAACAATATAATGATTCTGTCCGAGGCAAAGTCTACAACCTCTTCACTATATAGCAGCTACAGCAAACCTCTTAGAAATTTGATTTCGGATGGAGAAGCAGGTAACCAGTTCAGGTTTACGTGGATCAGAAGGTATGTGTGTTTGGCCGCAACAGGTGAAGTGTTCCTAATTTAAGAGAAATCGCTTAAATCCATTATTTAAATGTTATTGGGTCGCTCAGATCAGCTTGTTTGGACTAAATATGAATGAAAAAAATAATTAAACTTGTAGCAATTAATACATATTAATTATGACCAATAAGATGTGATATTCCATACAAATATGAAATATCAATCTGATCGATCTTTGAATGATTAATCAGAAGATTCTAGGTTTCTTTGCTTATTCAGGAACCATAAACACACTTCGGATTAATTCAGACAGAGCCAGTATATAGTTTATAAAATGAATTTAATTATTTTTCCTAAACTAATGGTACATGACAAGATATGAATAATGAGATGGGGTGTAGTGGATGTGAGGAGTTGTGGTGGAAGCTAGATGTTGTAGCAACTGTTCTTTGTATCTGAGAGAAACTGGATTTAGAAGGTCACCCAGAAAGTAGATTTATTTCTGTAGATGAAAGGTTATGTCGATCAATATATAGGAGAAAACTGACCCTTTTGGACGTTACAAACTGCAACGGTATTGAATGTTTTTTATTATTTTAAAAATGAAAGTGATGGGGAAAAATAGATTGTGCAACCTCTGCCTGCGGCAAACGCAGTGGGTGCTGGAATAACAAGGGCTACTTCAGCCAAAGTTTTAAAATCAAGGGAAATTTATCCTAATTAAATAAACAGAGGTTGGCAAAACTCTCTGAAAAAGGGGTTTCCACTTTCCGGATCTGGAAGCGCTTGTGCACAGGTGTGTCACAGAAGCACTATGAGCTCCTCTTCAGTGCTCTATCCGATTGCACACACTATCAACGGCAAGATGGGAACAAGTGAGATAATGCTCAGATGCTCTGATGGGAATCTTTTCTTGATGGATTATTTAACATAGACCAGAGGAAGCAAAGAAAGGGAAAGAGTTGTCTCAGGAACCTCCCTGAACATGGCCAAATCAAAAAGATGGAAAAACCAGAAAAAGAGATCCAAGGTGAACTTCAGGCTCGACGAACATCAGTGTCAGATCGCACCATCAGTCATTGTTTGAGCCAAAGTGGACTACATGGGAAATGACCAACGATGACACCATTGATGAAAAGAAATCATTAAAAAAAACAGACTGGAATATGCCAAACTACATGTTGACAAGCCACAAAGCTTCTGGAAGAAATGTCCTATGGACAACTCAGACAAAAACATTTCTTTTTGCCAAGGCACATAAGCTCGATGTATGTTCACATGCAGATAAAATGAAGTGTATCAAGAAAACAACACTGACCCTACTGTGAAACATGGAGAAGGCTCTGTTATGTTCTGGGGCTGCTTTGCTGTATCTGGCATAGGGTGTCTTGAATCTGAGCAGGGTACAATGAAATCTCAAGATTATCAAGGGATTCTAGAAAGAAATGTGCTGGCTAGTGTCAGAAAGCTTGGTCTCACAGGTCATGGGTCTTGCAACAGGACAATGACCCAAAACACACAGCTAAAAACACCCAAGAATGGCTCAGAGGAAAACATTGGACTATTCTAAAGTTGCTTTCTATGAATCCTGAACTCAATCCTATTGAGCTGAAACATGCAGTTTGGAAAATGTGCCCTTCAAACCTGAGACAACTGGAGGAGTTTCCCAATTTTATTTATATGGCACATTTAAAAAACAGCATGGGAGCTGACCAAAGTGCCTCCCAACATAAAAACACCAATAAAACAGTCAGTAAAAGCAGATAAAAGTAGCGATCAAAACACACAAGTTAAAAAATCCCAATCTAAAAGCCAAATCGTAAAAGTGTATCTTCAACCATAACTTGAAGACACCAATAGATAATGACTGATGGATAGTGAGCATCAGTGCATTCCAGAGAGCGAGAGCTATATACACGAAGGCTTGCTTCTAGGGCTGCAACAACGAATCGATAAATTCGATGAAAATCGATTATTAAAAGCGTTGGCAACGAATTGCGTCATCGATTCGTTGTGTTGCGCAACTCTTCCAAAAGCCGGTCATTTTTGGAAATAGTGATTAATTTTGATTAATTCACAGCCTATGTTTAATTACATTTAAAAATTAGTTGTTTGACATCCCCAGTTATAATAAATGTCTACAGATGAGATCAAACAAAACAGATGAGAATTGCCCTTATAGAGCAAGTCATCCCCAAATAAACTTTTTTCTTGCTGATAAACTATATAAATGAGTGTCTAATCGTGCTGCAGACACGTGTCGTCATAATTTGGCACTTCAGTGCATCTTAGTTAAAATTTAAATATTCTGCCTAAAACTGGCAGTGTTGTGCCGTTGTCAGGTAAAAACTCTGCACTGTATTTTAATTTAAATCTGCCACCGCTATTGGCTAAGAAGTATGCTATGATGTAAACTGGTACATTATGATGTCACAATGCTGTCGTGAGCCTGAGTGTGTGTGTATTTGTTAGCGGCTCCGCCCTCTTGGTCTGCCAGGCAACAGCATGTGTTGCATTTTTCAAACATGAAGTGGGAGTGGAGTTAGACTCTGGTAGGGGTTGACTTGCCCTTAAGCTGTTTAACTTGGACCAAGCATTTTAGGTCACAGATAGATGTAGCTTAGGGTCTCTGTCTATACACCTTATAAGACAATTTAGGTGATGGCATGTTGTTTTTCTGCTATTGAACTGTTTTCTAATAATGTTGTGTTTAATAAAGTGAAGGAAGGAGAGAAATAACGTTTCCCTAGCAGTTTTTAACAATGTCCCCATGTAATCCGATTAATCGATTAATCGTGTCGAGACCCCATCCGATTCATCGATTATCCAAATAATCGTTTTTTGCAGCCCTACATGCTTCACCCTTGTCTCGTAGTGCATTTTCAGATTAGCAGGCTGTCAGCTGACCATAGCGAGTGCACTGGCACTTAGGATGTGAGGGTAGGTCTGACAAGTATGCAGGTGTCAGACTGTTTAAAGCTTTGTAAGTGAAAAGCAAGATCCTACATTTTATCCTAAACTCAACAGGTAGCTAATGAAGGTGCACCAAAACTGGGGTAATGTGGTTATGTCTGCCTGTGTTCTTTAAGAATCATGCTGCAGGGTTCTGCACAATCTGCAAATAATTCAGGGCCAAAGCTGGAGTCCCAACTAATAGCGACCTTGCATAGTCAAGGCGAGAAGCGATAAAGGTATGTTTCACAGACTCCAAGTGCGACCTTTTTAAAATCAGCTTCAGGCAAGCTAAACAGCAAAGTTGAAAGAAACACGACCTCACAACCGCATTGATCTGCGGAACTATTGTAAACCCTGCATCCAATTTCACAACAAGGCTGGTATTACATCTCTTGAGGTCTAAACTTGAAAGAGTCAGAACTACAGAGGTGTGAGACTGGTTTTTGGGATCAAAAGGAATGGCCTCAGTCTGTGACTCATTAAGTTTAAGGAAATTGGCTGCCGGCCACCCTTTCACATCAGAGAGACAGTCATTGAGTAATAAATATGTTTTGTCCATTCCTTGCCAAGTATATCTGACAGGTAACAGGTAGGGATGCATGTTTTTGTAAAATGTCTTTAACCAGCTATTGACACCCCTTAACGATTAACGAATACGAGCATGAAACATGTAAAACTCGTAAATACAATGGGGCAAAAAAGTATTTAGTCAGCCACCGATTGTACAAGTTCTCCCACTTAAAATGATGACAGAGGTCAGTAATTTTCATCATAGGTACACTTCAACTGTGAGAGAATGTGAAAAAAAATCCTTGAATTCAAATGGCAGGATTTTTAAAGAATTTATTTGTAAATCAGGGTGGAAAATAAGTATTTGGTCAATAACAAAAATTCAACTCAATACTTTGTAACATAACCTTTGTTGGCAATAACAGAGGTCAAACGATTACTATAGGTCTTTACCAGGTTTGCACACACAGTAGCTGGTATTTTAGCCCATTCCTCCATGCAGATCTTCTCGAGAGCAGTGATGTTTTGGGGCTGTCGCCGAGCAACATGGACTTTCAACTCCCTCCACAGATTTTCTATGGGGTTGAGGTCTGGAGACTGGCTAGGCCACTCCAGGACTTTCAAATGCTTCTTACGGAGCCACTCCTTTGTTGCCCGGGCGGTGTGTTTGGGATCATTGTCGTGTTGGAAGACCCAGCCACGTTTCATCTTCAAAGCTCTCACTTATGGAAGGAGGTTTTGGCTCAGTATCTCACGATACATGGCCCCATTCATTATTTCCTTAACACGGATCAGTCGTCCTGTCCCCTTAGCAGAAAAACAGCCCCAAAGCATGATGTTCCCACCCCCATGCTTCACAGTAGGTATGGTGTTCTTGGGATGCAACTCAGTATTCTTCTTCCTCCAAACACAACGAGTTGAGTTTATACCAAAAAGTTCTACTTTGGTTTCATCTGACCACATGATATTCTCCCAGTCCTCTGCTGTATCATCCATGTGCTCTCTGGCAAACTTCAGACAGGCCTGGACATGCACTGGCTTCAACAGTGGAACACGTCTGGCACTGCAGGATTTGATTCCCTGCCGTTGTAGTGGGTTACTGATGGTGACCTTTGTTACTGTGGTCCCAGCTCTCTGCAGGTCATTCACCAGGTCCCCCCGTGTGGTTCTGGGATTCTTGCTCACCGTTCTCATGATCATTTTGACCCCACGGGATGAGATCTTGCGTGGAGCCCCAGATCGAGGGAGATTATCAGTGGTCTTGTATGTCTTGCTTTTTCTGATCCCACAGTTGATTTTTTCACACCAAGCTGCTTGCCTATTGTAGATTCACTCTTCCCAGTCTGGTGCAGGTCTACAATTATTTTCCTGGTGTCCTTCGAAAGCTCTTTGGTCTTGGCCATAGTGGAGTTTGGAGTCTGACTGTTTGAGGCTGTGGACAGGTGTCTTTTATACAGATAATGAGTTCAAACAGGTGCCATTAATACAAGTAACGAGTGGAGGACAGAAAAGCTTCTTAAAGAAGACGTTACAGGTCTGTGAGAGCCAGAGATTTTCCTTGTTTGAAGTGACCAAATACTTATTTTCTAGAGCTGAGGAAAATAATCAAATAATCGATGCATCGGGATGCGGACATAAACGATTCTGCATCGTAGAAGAGTACGCCATAATCGATTATGGTGGAATGTAGTTTTGTTTTTTTAAGCGCTGCATCCAAATCTGTCAGAGTGAGCGTCCTCCACATTTACCTCCGCCTTAATGTGGTACTGCAGGGCTGAGCGCTAGAGTTGTCACCCGAGACCAAACCGGAACCGAATCAGCCCGACCGGTTCTGTTGGATTTGGGCCGTGAATTATGTTAATTGAGCGGGTTGTCGTGCGGCGCGCTCCGCTCGCTCGATCAGCGACTGAGAGAGGGAGAGAGAGGGGGAGAGAGAGAGAGACACTGTCTGCTCACACAAGAGAGACGATCGGAGGACGCTCCTCCAAACCGATGCTCCAAACACGCGTTATTATTTTCATAATTTCATTATTATTTCTCCTGGAAGCGTTCAGTCAGACTGCTTGTTGTAATGTAGGGAGATCCGGTCGTGGGGAGGGGGCGGGGTCAATGATGGCGGCTGCAGCGTGATCATCTGTCTCTTTTATTTAGGGACACGGAGAAGTTAAAAGGAGAGAGAAATAGAAGATAGAAGTTCTGTTCCACTTTATTCTTTTGTTTCATGAAGATAAACTGATGTTAAATTCAGCTTAAAGAGAAACTGGGAGGAAGCTTTGGTTCATTTTAAGTTACAGGAGGTCTTGTTTCCTATCTGCTCCTCCAGAGACAGCATGGACATGAGGGTTAAAGGGTGAGGGTCACACAGGACAGGTTAGTGGAAAGGTTTGTAGTTAGCTGGTTAGTGAAGGAGATCCATCAGCTGGGTAATTTAGTCCTAATCCAGCCCACAGCCTTCTGCTGGTGTTATTGTCAGAAAGAATAAAACACACATCTTAAATATTATTGGAAGTTCAGAATTAGTTTTATGTTTTATTATTTTCTGCATCAAACAGAACTTGATTCATTCTCCAACATTTCAGAAACGAACCACTGGGTTCAAATAAAATAAACTAAGTCAAACATTTCATTTGGTGTTATTTCTGACACCCTTCAACTGTGGCATAAATATTTGACTCTAAAGCTGCTCAGAGACATTAAACACTCATATATGAACCCATTATGTATTTTATTATTACATTATGTGTCCTATAGGTTTTCAGTATTTTTTTAGATTTTGTGAGTTTTTGCAAAGTGTGTTTTCTCAGCCTGAGGCGTGGTGTTGAACGAGGAAACAGATGCTTTACTTTGTTAAATCTTCTTAAATGTTTAAAATGTTTTGTCCTGACCTGTTGTGAATGGAGAGCTTTTGCGGGATGGCAGGTTGTGTCAATTACATTTTAGATAAAAAAATAAAAAGCAATTATCTGACATCTTCTACTTATCGATGAAAACAAATCAATATGAAATAATCGTGATGCATCGTGATGCATCGGGATATCGAATCGAATTGAATCGTTGACCCAATAATCGTAATCGAATCGAATCGGGAGACAAGAGAAGATTCACACCTGTATTATTTTCCACCCTGATTTACAAATAAATTCTTTAAAAATCCTGCCATGTGAATTCATGGATTTTTTTTTTCACATTCTGTTTCTCACAGTTGAAGTGTACCTATGATGTAAATTACTGACCTCTGTCATCATTTTAAGTGGGAGAACTTGCACAATCGGTGGCTGACTAAATACTTTTTTGCCCCACTGTAAATATTTTTGCTGAGCTTAAGTACGGTTTTTGTAAGGATTTTACACAATGTTTTATAAATGAGACCCCTGGACATAATTGGATTCAGCTAGGGCTGCAGCTATCGAATATTTTTGTAATCGAGTACTCTATCGAATATTTTTTTCGATTAATCGAGTACTCTAATAAATTACCCTTTTGTATTTGTAAACCATTATATCAAATAGCATGTTATAATTATGAAAGACCTGTTAAAATGAGCAAGCAATTGCCAGTTATTCTTCAAGTTTTATTCAAAATTAGTTTTCAAAACTTCAGCACTTCAACTTTACTTCACAGTAAACAAATGGCTGTGCAAAAAATAAGTAAACAACCTGAGCCGATTTTCCCCTCGTGCGAGAATCTGCTAGCCTGCAAGCCAGACAAAAACTAGGAGGATAATTGTTGAAGTAGCGCTGCGAGCGGCTGCGGCCCAAACAGAACCAGAACCGCTCACGGTGCATGCGCAAACAGCTCGCCGGCTGTTTCCCTATTAACACACGTCCGTTTTAATTTCAACACTGTTTTACTCACACAATAACAAGGATTGTCGAGAAAGCATGTTTGCTGTGGTTTTGTCAAATTATACTGATCACAAAACATTTATTTACTTTCTTTCGTTTTCCTCTCATAAATACCCATGTCCTCCTGCAGCAATCCCGAGGGACAACAAACATCAATAACACAATAAAAAGTCCGACGTTTTGTGTAAAAATGCTATTTTTTAGCACATTTTAACTCCGACGTGTTGCTACCAGACGTACGGTGTGAGCTGAAACTGAGTGCTACAAATGAAAAAGTCGCACAGTGTCCGCAGAATATATAGAAAAACAGGCTAAAATGCATTATCTTGTAGAGGCTCCGAGTCCGCTTGCAGAAGTGACATTTACAGGCGCTGCAGCAGCATGGAGGATGTGGTGTTGTGCTAGGCTAAATCCATTTTACAGTATTTACACTGGAGTACGTTTTCCGCCTAACGACGTGAAAAATGGTCCCACATCTTGACATTTTCTGTCTTTTTCGCACTCCACCGGGGTCCATGTTGTCCGCCATGGCTTAAGAGAAAGTTAAGTTACATTCGCTACTCGCGTGTGCAGTCCAGTGGGCATGTGCGTCACTTATTTCAGTCCGGGTGAAACATGACCACGGGCGACTGCAAAGCCACGAATTAATTAAATATGAATTAAACGAATCCTCGAGGCAGAGAATTTGACTCGAGGATTTTTTGTACTCGAATTATTCGAGGTACTCGAGGAATCATTTCAGCCCTAGATTCAGCTTAGCAATGTTCCTGAGATGGAAGAAGGAAGAGTGAACAAGAGAACTGACGTGAATCCAGGGTGAATGCTGGGTCAAAGGTCACACCATGATTCGAGACAGAGGGTTTGGTGTAAGAAGGAAGCTGACCAAGAGAGTCTCTGACTTTGGGAACCAGCTTTTCTGGGGCACAGATGAGGATCTCAGTCTTATCTTCATTCAGCTGTAGAAAGCCCAGCCATCCACGTTTTAATGGAGTCTAAGCAGGAGTGTAACAGCTGCAGCTTAGATATCTCATGGGGCTTAAAGGAGATGTGCAGTTGGATGTCATCTGCGTAAAGATGGTAACCCCGGCTTTCCACGGGAGCCGTCAGCAGCACGTTACTGCAGCAGCACGTCATAGCTGTTGATAGGAACCGCTGTGGTCAACAGAACCTTTTCCACTAGAGCCGTCGGCAGCCATCAGCAGCGCGAGTCGGCCGCGTCTCAGGAGCAGCATGTCGCGACCTTTACGCGCCGGTTCTATTTTCTACGCGCGACGCCTCTGAAACAGGTCAAGTTCGACATTTTTGGGAAAGGAAAGACAGGAAATCGGACGCGGAAATGGAGAGAAGCTCCCGAGATTTTCAGAATAAAGAACGTACTGTTTTCCGGTTGCTTTACTTTTAAAAAAGGTTACTAACTGTGCGTCCCCGTGAGAAGTTATCACCTAGCTAGCGGTCTCCTTTGTTTTTCAGGTCCGTATTGGCGATTATAAAACGGACAGAACATAAAACACAAACCATGTTGTAATTTTCTCCTGCTTGTTGTTGTGTTTACTGACGAAGTCACTCGTGTGATTTCGTGCTCTGTCGGTGACAGCTGCTCCCCTGCTGCTTCGCGTCTCGTGGGAAGGGCCAAGCAGCAGTTTACGCGAGCAAGACGTGCTGCTGCAGTAACGTGCTGCTGACGGCTCCTGTGGAAACCCAGGGTAAGAGATTCCTTTAAAAGAGCTCAGGATGTGCTGAAGAGGAAGCAGAGGAGGAACAGTAGAGGCTCCAGCACAGAACCTTGTGGGACACCATGGGTGAGGGATGTGGTGGAGACTTGGAACTTGGGAGATGGCCACAGAGAAGGAACACTCAGACAGATAAGAGGAGAACCACTCCAGAGAAGTTCTTGATAGGTCTACCCAGTCTCTCAGCCTCTCCAGTAGCAGGTGATGGTCAACAGTGTCAAAGGCTGCAGTCAGGTCCAGCAGGACCAGAACAGTCAGCTGCATCACATAGAGTCAGAGGGTCACTAGAGAAAGGTGAAATGGACACACGCACATGCTGTACCGGTTTTGTAAAACTACAATAGTTTACTATCAATAGTTACTTTTAGTTGTAACGGGCCTATATAGATTAGCAATTCATCAAGTACAATGCAGCCAGACGCATGATGCATTTTTCTTCCTAGTCCGTTATTATTAAACCACCAAATCGCTCCCGAGCACGGCCATGTCTGCAGCTCACCGCTCCCCACAGGCGTGGGCCAAATGCGGAGGACAATTTTCACCACACCTAACCAGTGGGTGTGACAACTATGGGACTTTAATTAATTCAAAACAAGATCAAAATTAAAATATCACTGACATTCAAAAGTGCAAAATATTACGAGTGAATTTAAAAATGACACACTGGTCTCCCAAAAACATGAACAAAACCGCATTTAAAACCTGTGTTTTGCAGGTCTGATTATAAATTGAGTTTTAAAAAGCTGTTATCACACATCTGTAACTCCTTGTTCAGAAAACATCTAGAAAACTTTTTACCTTCAGTTGTGGGTGCAGATCCACTCTGAGCTTCTGCCAGACCATCTGTTTCCACTGGGAGGCTTGGATCTGCTAAATCAAAACCAGTAAAGTATTACAAATAAAGTGTAAACAGAGAAAGTTATATGTAAACATACTGATCATACTTAAAGCCTGAAATGCCAGTCATAAACAATTGAAAACCATAACCAAAGACTCTAAACATAACGGAGATAGGGCTTTAAAAACACAGAGCAGCATTTTAAATCGTTTTTCGTATTCAAAGCTGTACAAACAAAAAATGCAGGTGGTCGTCAGGATAAGGTAACAAGCTACTATGTAACTGCTGGATACTGATGAAGATTCATTGGGTTCTTAAAAAGCTCCTAAATGAACACAACAAGGAGTACCTGCGTTCTAATTAAGTACCGTTGTCTTATGAAAACACTTTTCTGAGAGTGATACACAATGTTGAATCATTGGACCCCAAAGACTACCATGCTGCACTAATCACAGACCTTTCCAAGGCTTCTTTTACTGTTGATTAGGCATGTCCAAAATGTGGCTTGGAATGATTCCTTACGGCCCTCAACTACATTTCAACAATACTAGATTTTGTATCTCCAGCAGGCTGTTGATGTAGATAGAAACTTAACATTTTCATGTTCTAGTCATATATAAATTAAGATTTAAAAATGTGACTAGTTAGATCTAAAGTGCTAGCCTATTTTTTTTTTTTTGTTTCACAATAAATCAGACTTCAAACCCTCAGACTTGAGAGAATCATTCATACATTTCTAAATACAACAAACAATACTGAAGAAAGACTGTCCCCGATCCTTTTTCTTGTAGCTGATTGACTAAAATGTATTTTTCGGACAAAAAAGCAACAACTAGAAAACTATCAACCAATTTAACAAATCAATAAGCCAAAGGTAAGACCCGTTTTATTAGTGATGTGTCGGCCACGAACGAACCGGCTCTAAGAGCCTGCTCTTTGAAGTGAACGACGGGAGCCGGCTCGTCATTGGGAGCCGTCCCCTCCCCTCCCCCTCCCCTCTTGCCTCGGTGCAAGCTACAGGCGATTGGTCAACATGTGTAACTGTGTGTCCAGACTGTCCACACAGAGCAGTAGGGGCGGGGAAGAGGGAGGATCAGACTCAGACACACAGCAGAGCACATGCGGGTGGAGGGAAATGAGGGAATGAGGAGGAGGAAAAAGGAGAGCGAGAGAGGAGAGTGCGACGGAGACGTGAGAAAATGAGCGCCAGCAGTCGGAAAGTGTAGATTTCTTAAAATGTTCAGTTATTAAATCCATATAAATGATAAATATTTGATATATTGCATTTTTTTATATTGGTAAATCATTTTACATATGGTTTAGCATTATTTTGGTTATAAATGTACTCTACGCAACAGGAAATCTGAGGAGCCACTAGGGAGCTGAAAGAGCCGGCTCTTTTTGGTGAGCTGAGCAAAAAGAACCGGCTCTCTTAAAAGAGCCGGAATTCCCATCACTAGGTTTTCTGCCTCCAGTCAACAAAGCTTTACAGATCTTTTCTACAAAAAAACAAATAGCTGTTTTCTTGCATACTTAATGTATTGTTGAACAGATACAGAATACAATCTAAATGCTAATTTCTAATCAATAACCAGTCGGTTTTTAATCTAATGTTTTATAGTAGGCAACAACATAATGAAACAAACAAATAAAACTAAAATGAGAAAAACACAAAATGAAAAGGTGCTCTCATCTCTAAATTCCTACTGTAAGAAAATGGGGGAAAAAATGTGGTAAACTGGAGAACGTTTGGTTTACAGCTGTTGAAAGACCTTTCAGAAGTGCTGAATGGGGCTGCCTTTCCTGGCCTCTAGTGGTTTGGGATCTCAACATTATGTGCTTCTGAACTTCAGTGGGATATTTTACCCCATCTCTGACCTACATGGAACTTCCGCTTTGGCGCGACAACACATTTTATGTAGGTTAGGTAATGCTAGCCCTTTAAAATCTTCTGACTTTCAAGCTTAATCATCTCACTTTTTATGCCTATCAAAGCTTGTAAAGTCTGCTAACTTTTGATTTTCCCCAACAATCAGCTGTTTCAGATTATTTATGCTCAGTCATTCCGCCTGGATATTTTAGATCATCATTATTTTGCTCCAGGACTGTTCTTGAGTGCACCAACTGGCTGGTGTTCAGAGAAGGTGCTACTCATAGAGGCAGTGTGAACCTGGAGGACTATACTTCTGTCTCTGAAAGCATCACCAACTGGTGATGTCACTAGCACAAAGGCGGTAAACATCCATCCAAACTAGGAGGTGAGAAATGGATGCAGCCATCAAGTGGAAAAAGTAACCTCTGTCCAAAGAGGCAATCAATTACCCCAGACTACCTTTTGAGTACAAAGCATCACTGTAAGGATGCTGATTGCTCTTGTGATCCATCGCTACTTCGTCTTCGTCTTCGTCTTCCTCCGCTTATCCGGGTCCGGGTCGCGGGGGCAGCATCCCAACTAGGGAGCTCCAGGCCGTCCTCTCCCCGGCCTTGTCCACCAGCTCCTCCGGCAGGACCCCAAGGCGTTCCCGGACCAGATTGGAGATGTAACCTCTCCAACGTGTCCGGGGTCGACCCGGGGGCCTTCTGCCGGCAGGACATGCCCGAAACACCTCCCCGGGGAGGCGTCCAGGAGGCATCCTGACCAGATGCCCAAACCACCTCAACTGGCTCCTTTCGATCCGGAGGAGCAGCGGTTATACTCCGAGTCCCTCCCGAATGTCCGAGCTCCTCACCCTATCTCTAAGGCTGAGCCCGGCCACCCTACGGAGGAAACTCATTTCGGCCGCTTGTATCCGCAATCTCGTTCTTTCGGTCATTACCCAAAGCTCATGACCATAGGTGAGGATTGGGACGTAGATCGACCGGTAAATCGAGAGCCTGGCTTTCTGGCTCAGCTCCCTCTTCCCCACGACAGATCGGCTCAGCGTCCGCATCACTGCAGACGCCGAACCAATCCGCCTGTCGATCTCCCGATCCCTCCTACCCTCACTCGTGAACAAGACCCCGAGATACTTAAACTCCTCCACTTGAGGTAGGACCTCTCCCCCGACCCGGAGGTGGCAAGCCACCCTTTTCCGGTCGAGAACCATGGTCTCAGATTTGGAGGTGCTGATCCTCATCCCAGCCGCTTCACATTCGGCCGCGAACCTACCCAGCAGGAGCTGAAGGTCAGAGCTGGATGAAGCTAGGAGGACCACATCATCCGCAAAAAGCAGAGACGAGATTCTCCTGCCACCAAACTCGACACACTCCACACCACGGCTGCGTCCATGTCCCAAAAACTAGTTTTCTTGTCCGGGGATTGGACCGCCAAGGCTCCCGCCTTGGTCTGCCACCCGATTCGCATTGCACCGGACCCTTCATGTTCCTCCTGCGGGTGGTGGGTCCACAGTTGGACGAGCCCATGTATCCGGTTCGGGCTGGGCCCGGCCGGGCCCCATGGGCAAAAGCCCGGCCACCAGGCGCTCGCTCACGGGCCCCAACCCCAGGCCTGGCTCCAGGGTGGGACCCCGGTAACCCTCCGGGCCGGGTACTCCGACTCTTCGTTTTAACCGCCATGAAAGATCCTTCGAACCGTTCTTTGTCTCACCCTTCACCTAAGACCAATTTGTCATGGGAGACCCTACCAGGGGCACTAAGTGCCCCAGACAACATAGCTCCTAGGATCATTAGGGCACTCAAACTCCTCCACCACGATAAGGTGACGGTTCAAGGAGGAGTCCATCGCTACTTGATGCTCTGAATAACTTTCATGCCCTTTTTGAGTCATCGTGATTCTTTTGCTGTAGTGAACTCACACTTCCTCAGGAGAGCTGACCTTCGATGTGTCAACAGCAGATTAGCCCACAGAAAACAGCTGCTCAAAGAATGACCAGCAGCAGCCTCTCCTCTCTTGAGGACATTTCCATCCACAGCAAAAAGTAAAGGAAATAAAGATGAACTGAACCTATCCAGCCAACACCAGTCACCCTTCTCCCATCAGATTGAGCAGCCTCAAAGCCCAGACAAGGCTGATGAACAGCTCCTTCCCTGGGGCTGAGAGGCTCAGTTAGAAACAGAAAACGTACAATACCAATATCCATGTGAGCAAAACTATAAAATCAAGCAAAAAAAAGTGTTTGTCTAACAGAACAGATCTTCATGTAGTTTAAAGTGTCCAGATCCAACATCCCATACTTACAACCACAAAAAGGTCTAAAATAAACCATAACTGTGTCAAAGACTGGCCATTTATAATACTGGTGTGATTGGATAACGGACTTTTACACAGTGGTCTGACACATCTGGAATGTGTTAAACATAAACATCTACCATCACATATTAATTTGGAAATAATACGTAAACAGATGAGTTACGTGGAAACCAAAAACCCACTCGCAGCAACCATTTAGCAATATGGTCTAGGGTCCAAGAGTCAGGAAATGCTCCCTGCAGCCCCATGAGGCTGCTGCAGGACGGCTGAAGGTGCTAATTATTGGGCCTTTGACTCCCCACCCCCACCCACCCATTAGCAAATGGCAAATCCTTGGTGCAAAAGCTGCAAACAGGAAACCTGCGCAGCGTCGACCCCCGCAGAGAGGCTCACGGAATTAGCATGAGTGACAACGGCGCGATATTACCTCGAGCTGTGCGTTCAATTAACATGACAACGGCACAGAGGCCCTTTGAGTCCGACACAAGCACCTTTCTGTAGTAACTGGGGTATGTCAACAAGCGGGAGGAGGACAAAGACTGTTTAAGTGGCTCCTGGAGGCGAGCCCCCCTTACAAACCAGCCCTGTCCTCCAGAAACCAGGGATGAAAAGCAGGCCACAGCTCTGGGAAACGGTTCCGCTTTTAAAGCATGTTAGAAACAGTAAACGAAGGTGGAATGAAGAAGGCTGCTTGTAAAGGTGCGTTAGAGAAGAGCAGCTGGGTGGAAAAGCGTCCAGGCTGTAGAAACTACCAACGGCACATTTCTATCACAGCAGACCCACTTTAAACTGCGCGTCCTCTCCCCATTTCCGCAGATTTATCACTTTTCACATTTGAGTGTGTGTTGAATAAATGTTTCGTTCTCTCATGCAGAAAAAGCAGGCACTCACCGTCACACATCACCCTAGGACTTAAGAAAAGCACCCAGAGAAACCTCCCGAAGGAGAAGGAGGCCATGGCGTTCATTTACACTAACTTCACAGCGAAAGTTGAGCTCCGACGGACAACTGTCGCATCCAGCTGCGCTGCTCCTTTTTGGTTTTCACTTCTAGTTTCTCCAACGAGCTCCCGGACTCAGAGAAAGCTGCATTTTCAACTTGCACACGAGACAAAGCTGCGTTCATCCCGGAGAGAGGAGCAGAAACGAGTAGTGGCGCGCGACCGCTTCACAGCAACGGCTCGTGGGCTGCCCACTGTCCGCGCGCTAAAAAGATGTGACTCAACAGCACGCAGCATGTCTACTCAGCCAAACATCCCATAACTTCTCAGACACAGCTGTAAAAGTCCCGTTACATGGTTACTGAACTATTCTTGAATAAATGCAATGGAACAGCTCTGTTAATGAGAACATCTGTCCCCAGTAACTACTCAAAAAGCTGAGAGGATTCTGTCACTTCATCAGTTAAGTATGTAAAGGGTCTGGAACTGATTAGGTGAGGCATTTGTTTTTGGAAACTTGCTGGGAACCAGTAACAAATTCGAGTTGAACTGAAGCCACAGTTGGTGGAGACACACAGACGGTACCAGACTGGTAGCTTGTTTTCATGGTGGACCTGGCTTCAGGTGGTAATAACAAGATGTTGAATTTAATTTTAATGAATTTAAATAAGTTACAAGTGGCACAAAATAAAGCTGCACGAATTGTTCTGGGTTGTAATTGTGGAAAAAAATTTAAGTATGATGCACGATAGGTTGGCCTGGTTAACAGTGAAATGTAGATTAAAGTATTCACTGATAACATTTATAAGAAATATAATAATTATGAAAATACCTAAAATAATTTATGAAAAGTTATCATTTTTTCAGACAATCATGATTACATGACGAGACAGACAAGTGACATAAGGTGCGCACTATCGCGCTGCAGAACAAATCAAAGGCAAAGAGCAGTTTATCACAGAGCCATGGTTGCATGGATGCCATACCTAGATTTTTGTTATTAGAGAATAACAGAAGATGTTTTCAAAAGAAGTTAAAGCTTGTTTTGTTTACACAACAGTAAATTTTGCACAGTGAATTGTAAATGTGGCTGAAATGACAGCTTCTATAATTTGTGTTTGTTATGGATGTGATGTGATATGTTTCTTGATTCTTGGATATATATATTTATTGCTCTGTGTAAACTCTCCGTATTCACTTATTTAGATTTTTCATGAACGCTGAAGTGTGTGGTAAATTACTGGTATATCATTATTGCAATTGAGCTGGTATGATTATAATGAGCTCCTGGAGTTTGTTGTTGTTGGGTGTGTGTGTGTGGGGGGGGGGGGTGTTTTGTAAAATATTTGTAATGAAATTGAAAGAGACCTCAGGAAGAATAGCTCAACACTATAGTGAGAGCTAATGAGGTTCTCAATAAATAAAATAAAAAAATAAATAATAAATAAAAATTGTTGTGAAATGTCTTTAAAAATATGCAATACACACAATCAGAGGCCCTGTTAGGATGATTGGAGACGTAATCCAAAATGCTTAAAATTTTATGCAAATGCTGCATCATTAATTTTAATGTATAATCATGCAGAAACCACTTTTTGGAGCTTTTGACTATGATATTTTATTTCCTCGTGAAAAGGTAAAATTTATTTATTTTAAAATAAGTTTATTTGTAAATTCTACTTTTGCTTCAAAACACACACACACACACACACACACACACTCCTATCTCACCCTCCACGGGTGGTCTCATCCTTCCAAGCTTGGGTCCTCTACCAGAAGCCTGGGAGCTATAGAGGGTTCTGCTCAGTATCGTTAGGCCACTGAGCTGGTTTTAGGGGCTGGGTGGCCTTTCACTAACCCTGTAAAGCAGGGGTATTCAATTCCAGACCTGAGGGCCAGTATCCAGCACGTTTTAGCTTAAAATCTGTTTCACCACACCTGATTTCAATCAGCAGGTAATTAACAGGCTTCTGCAGAGCCTAATAAGGTGCTGCATAAGTGACTCAACCACTGAATCTAGTGTGTGAACTTGGAGCAGGGAAATTACTAAAATGTGATGTATACCAGCCCTCCAGGACCAGAATTGAATACCACTGCTTTGAGGTTTTGCTTTAAACACATTTTTCAAACCAAAAATACAGTTTTTAATGAAATTCTGAAAACAAAAACACATGGAATACACACAGTTTTTAATATTTTTTTAGCACACAATCCTTGGCTATAACTCCATGTATCTTATTTTGAAAGTCTTCACATTAACTTTTATTTTGAAGGTCTTGATCCTAATAGGCAGTCCAGTGGCTTAACTTCATTCATTGAGCAGTCTTTCTGACAGTGTTACGGCATTTACAATGAAGCCTAAATTAAATCTGCCTTCCTTTATGTCCGTTATAGTTGGTCTGTCTCTCTCTCTGGAACACTGTCCACCCCCATGTAGATGTGACCGGGGCATCAGCAGGGTTTCATGTGTTGGAGCTGAGGTCATGCCTGTTTTTGGTTCCACCACACAAGAGGTGTAAGTAACTTTTTCTGCTTTTGCTATTAAAGATGAGGTGAAGACTGAACACCAAATCTATTTGTGTTTCAGATGGCTTGTGAAGACAAATATTTCGTCTGTTCCTCAAAATGCCTTTGCCAATTTGCTCAACATTTCTCACATGTAAGTCGTCTTTTACTCAGTGTGAACTCTTTTCTTTCAAACATGTTGAACTGGCTGGTTCGCAGGATGTCACTTAGCTGTTTGAAAAGCAAACACAAATTACTATATGAAAATTAACAGTCAGTCTTCATTACCATTATTTACAAACAGCATCTTTACTCTTATTGAGACCTTCTTAAGTGTGTCTCTGACCCTGAGTGGAGCTATTTACAAACTGATGTCTAAACTCCTCTCAAATGTTTCATATTTGCAAACTGTTATTTTAATACCATTTTATAACATGATGTAAATGTTTGTTTTTTTGTCAGAGGGTTTCAGATAACAGACTCTCAAAACCAAACTGATTATTAGGATCAAACAAATCACCCAGTTTTCAGCCTTAGAGTTGTTTACTGATAAATTAAAAATACCAACTACAGTGTTTTGTCTAATTTTTCAGATACATCACTGATGACGACAATTTAAGATTTCTTGAGAAGCATTCCTTTTACAACCTGTCCACGCTCAAGCACATGTATGTATCCTGTAAGATACACATGTTCCGATAGGGACCAGAATTTTCTGCTTACTGTAGTTTCTGGTTTGACCATTTGTCACTGGAGCAGGGGCCTGCAACCTCTAAGAACTCTTAAAATGAAGAAAACATGATTTATAAAATTACATGGGGTTTAGTGTCTTGACCAAGAACACTTTCATATGCGATGAGAAAACTGGGATCAAACTACCCACCGTCTAATTAGCAGGTGACCGCTCTTTCCACTGAGCCACTGTTCTTACTTCAAAAGGGCAGAAATGCCACAAAGGGCCCCTGCTCTAGAGAGAAGTGAATTATTACGCAGTAGAGATAAAGAAATACTATTTTGTGTGAGAATTCTGAGGTGTGTGTGTGTGTGTGTGTGTGTGTGTGTGTGTGTGTGTGTGTGTGTGTGTGTGTGTGTGTGTGTGTGTGTGTGTGTGTCCAACAGACAGCTACATGGTATTAAAACACTGTCATACATCGATCAAGAGGCATTTAAGGAACTTCCAAATCTAAAATATCTGTACGTCTAATTCAAATTACTCACATTTTGAGACCATTTCCCCCCAAAATTATATAAAGCCTTTAGAACCAGCAGAAGAACTTTGTGATTTAATTCTTTCTCCTCATGTTTTACTACAGAGGAATCATGAACACAGCTGTCACTTCATTCCCCAAGCTGGAATATATCAAGTCAAGACAACTGGATTTTGTTTTGTAAGTGTAAATATTTATCTTTTATTTACATTTTAAGCTAATAAAATGTGAGATTTTACATGGTAAGAATTTATTATCATTCTTTTTTAACAGGGAAATAGTGGACAATGCCTTCATAAAAACCCTTCCTGCTAATTCTTTTACTGGAATATCAGTGAATGCTCTAACCATGTAAGTAGATTCTGCTCATGTGCGTGTAAAACTTTAATAGTCAGTGTCAGCATAATACATTTTAAAGCCTAAAGTTTTTATGTGTGCTATTATTGGGTTAGTGTACCACTTAAAGTGACAGTGTGTATTTTTCCTGGCGATAGGGGCAGTAGATACCTAAATCATTGCAAGCAAGCAGTATTTTTGTGTTGGAGTAAGACCATACCAATGGATGCCCATTAGGGTCAAAAAGCCCTGGGGAGTGCAAACTTTAGCAAAATAACAAGCACATCAGACTCCTTTTTATCACTGGCAAAAAGTGAACAGGTAAATGTGTAAAACAACATTTTGAGAATGACGAAAGTTTTGTAACCGTTTGTTACAAATCAGTAAATGCATTTTGTCCTCATGGGCTCCCATAGAAGAAAACATGGCATCTAATATGGCATTGCCTAGAGACTTAGGCCTAGTCCACACGTAGCCGGGTCTTTTTAAAAACGAATATCCGCCCCTCCAAAAACTTGCATCCACATCACCTCGTTTTAAAAAATAACTCTGTCCACACGTACCCGGATAAATACGTTGTTAAGGACATGCCAGACCTGTAGGCGGCAGTACTTCCCCCGTTCTTAACCTCGTCCTTCGTCTGTGGTCTTTCGCAAGGAGCAGTAATTCCACTTGCAAAAACAAACAAGCAGAAAGCGCTTGGACAATTGATAAAGTGAGCACAGCGCTGAGGGCATCCAGCTGTCGGCTAGTGTAAACACAGGTCGCACACGTGATGTCAGCATTTTTTGTCGCGGAAAGTGACGTTGCGGACCTTAAAACTCCGGTTTTGTCTGTCCACACGCAGACACCCAAAATGGAGAAAATGCAGATCTTCACTTTGGCCGGAGTTTTTAAAAAGATCCGTTTTCGTGTGAAAAAACTCAATTTTCGTGTGGATGACAGGCCAAAACGTATAAGAATATCTACGTTTTGGCAGATCCTCGGCTACGTGTGGACAGGGCCTTAGACCCACTCCCATGCATTTTACATGATTTTTATGGTTATATGTTACAAAGCTGCCAATATTTTTCAACAACTGGGCATCATTTCATTCATTTTCAACAACATTTTAATGGATATTTCCAGAAATTAATAGCAAAAACTACACAGTCTCTTTAACAGTTGTTTGATCAGTACAATAACATTCATTGATAACTTCCACATTTTAGTAGATAACCATATCTTTAAGTGTCTGAGCTTGTGTCACATTTACCTCTTCATGTGTGTGTCTGGACAGGGCTGTCCACAACCCTAACCCTAACCAGACATGCAAACAGCCCATGCACACATCCATGACCCCTTTTGTGGTTGTGGGTTATTATCTGAGTATTGCTTTGGCTGCCTGCCTTTTACATTTCTCTGGTTTGTGCTGGACTTTCTCAGAGACATATTTGCACCGTCTCCCGTCTGATGTGGCGGACGCTATCTTGGATCTTCTAGACCAGGGGCTTTCAACTAAATGTGTTCAAGGGCCAGAGATTTTTCCATCAGACATTGTGAGGGCCAGATGTTATTCCAAAAAAAAATTTAATTGTTATTGTATCTTATTTTATTATTATTTTAAATGGCTTTTAAACTGTTTTGAATGTAGTTTCAGTTGTGTTTGGAGAGCTTTAACAATTATTGATATCTGGGACATGAATTTTGCTGCTAAACTTCAAAGGCCCCAATTAGGGGGTGTTAGAGCCCAAAGGGTTGGGGGTCCAGGTGGAAAGTTCTGGCGAACCTAATGTGGCCCATGGGCCGCCAGTTGAGATTCACTGTTCTAGACTCTGGCCTCCATTGGTCTTGTGCTAAGAGCCTGTTGATCAGTACAGTCTTTCTCCCACCACTGGGACTATGTCCACACTGTGCAGGACTTCCTGCACCACACCGTGTTTCAGTGACCCAATATGTTCACAAACCAATTCATCACTGTGAGTATTTTACTGATTTCCTTGAAATTTTAGTCAGGCCATGTGTGTAGTGGTTCTGACTCAAGCTAGCCAAGCTGCTAGTGAGTTAGCTCAGTGAGTCGTTATCTCACTCATTCTTAGCATGCAGCTTGATGTCATCCATGTAGAGGAGGATGATCTTGACTGCTCCACTATAAACTAGCATCCATTGCCACTGTTTGATGTGGTGGAGGGGAGCCAGACCTATGAAGAACAGTATTGGGGGCAGAGCATCTCCTTGGTCCATGCCATAATTGATGCAAACCTGTGCAACTGGTTTTGAACCCAAGACTCCTCCCTATGGCTCATGGGTACCCTGATCAAAGAAAAAACAAATGTAAGCGAACGTGGATAAAGGTTATTTTCTATTTGCCTTACGCCCTGAATCACACATATGTTGAAAAGTAATGATGTGTGTTTTGACCATATCTGTCACATAATTTGAGATTTATAACTTGTAAAAGTTCATAATGAAAGGTGTGGTTCACTGAAAACAAATTTTTAAATATTATTTCAGACTATAATCGGTCACGCTGAGATTTTAATGCATGAACACAGTCTCCTACACCTATCTCCTGTGTTAGCTTCTGATAGACAATATCTGAAACTCTAGGATTTGAAAATCCTCACAAGCCTAAGTCACACTGTGATTTTGCATTCATAGCTTCGCCCATCTTGGCTTGTGCCCACCCACAGGAAGTTTTTTTTTTTTTCTTTTTGCAGGGAGGAGAGAGGGCAGAGTGTTTTGGTGATAGTGACTTTGCAACATAGCTGAAAGCAATGTGTTAGCCAATCAGAATCCTGACTCCTGCTGTTTTCAGCCCACCGCTGCACCAGCAAACTTCTGCATCTCAGAACAGGAGCATCACAGCTTTTAAAGAAATATTCATAAGGCATTTATTAACACTAGAGAACACTGCAAATGTATTGAATAAGCGAGTAAACCCCACCTTTGAAAAAACCACAAATCAGATGTTGAATATATGACATCATCACATAATCTCTTCTCCCGTAGTGTAGCTTCTTACCACATGGCCAGATTTATAGTGGTTTTCTCCACGTTTAATGGTGCTTCTTTTGTCCTGGAAGGAGTCGAAGCTCACTAAACCAATTTTCTCTTCTTCCCTGTCTGGTTCGATGGTGTCAATTTGGTGAGACAAGCATTTGTAGTCCACTACGTCTTTTACACAAAACCTAAAATAACTTTTGTTGCTGTTCAAAAATAACTGCTTTCTTGGCATCAAACTGTGTCTAAAATTCAAGAACATCATATATTAAACCCATGGCACAGACATACCAAACAGAATCAGAAAATAACTTTATTCCCTTATAGACTCCCATTCTGCAAATACCACTTCTGTGGATGTTTTTTTTTTCTTCAGAGGTCAGAAAGCATGTTTACAGGACATTTCTATCTGTTGTCTTTTCTAGCATTCTGAATAATAATGGATTAAGAGAGATCCAGGGCTATGCTTTCAATGGGAGCAGACTGGAGGAAGTGTAAGTGTTAAAAGTCCCTCGTTTGTGTTGCATTGATCACACTACATTTCCCATGATGCACCTCAGCATATAATATGGCATCCTGAGTGTGCCCAGCTGTTTTGTTGACTGAGCAGTTGAGAGGAGTTGAGGTGTTACAGTTTTTTTCGATTGCTAAAACAAGTTTTTCAAAACTGTACGTTTCTTTCAAAACTGCACACACAAAACCCCAAACATAACACACAAATTCCTAAACCTTGGCTTCCCTTTGCAACAAAACCCTGCCATCACATATCGTAACGTGTTCCCAAAATGGAACACGTGTTTTCATTTGGTAAACACAGCCAAATTTTCACATGACACACACATACCATTCATTGCTTAAACACAAGTAGCCTTTGGGTGAACACTACCAAGCATGGAAAGAACACTGAAGAGCAAAACTGAAAACACAATTGTCTAAATGAAACACAATGAATTACACACTGAATGTATGACAGTGCCCACTTTTCTCTGAGACAAACATTAGACATCTTAGACATCACACAAGCATAATCATGGGGCATAATCATGGGGGCATCATGCCTCCAGTCTCTGTCTGGCCAGAGGGACTCATCAACATCACAGGCGATGTCCTCCTGGTCCAAACAGCGCTGGAAGTACCACCTCGAATGCCTCATGAAGCCCTGACAGGCCTCAAAGGCCACATCTCTACAAGCCTCCTCCATGGCTTGAAATAGTGGGACCTTGCTCTGTGGATTCCTTTCGTACACCTTCCACCTCCAGGCTGAGAAAAACTCCTCAATGGGATTGAGGAAGAGGGAATAAGGTGGAAGGTATAAAATGGAAAACCGTGGGTGGTCCTGAAACCACTCATACACCTGGGTAGCCTTGTGGAAACTTACTTTTACACTGCAGTCCCTGATTGCAAATTGCTCGCCAGACCTGAAAGTTTAGAGATTTGAATATTAGTGTGTTGTTGATTGAAGCTTTGAGAATTTATGTGAGAAGTGTGTGTAAACCTGAAAATTGTGTGCTGTGTTTTGACAGCAAGGTAATGTGAAACTGACATCAGAGTGTAAAGGAGGAAAATCAGAGTTCTAATATGATAAGGAAATCTTAAGTAGTGATACTTTGAGTCAAGCGATTGGGAACAGAAGTAGAGGTTGTGAAAATTGTGCCTCATTTTTGCTTTTTGAGTTTTAGCAATCGAAAAAAACTGTAATCAGTGTTTCCTGGGTGTATACCTCCTGTGTGCATACTTGTTAATAACCACATCTCATCACATCGCATCCCAAGTATACACCCACAGTCACACACACATCTCTGAGGACATCTGTACACACTGGAACGGAATGCTAATAAACAGCTTGAACTGTACCAATGGAGTTGACTGTTCCTTCTGACCGAGGAAGACTCAGTTGAAGCAAATCGGAAATCAGTGCAGTAAATTCTACAGTAAGATATTTGGAATTGCATCTGTGGAACAGTAGGGCTCAGTATTCTCAGTTACATACATGTGTATGTGTGTACATGTATAGATTAATGCAAAATTCTAAAGTTGACCAAAAACATCAGAAATATATTTAACACTATACATATTTTACATTTAATCTGCTCTATAGGTACCTTCACAGGAATGTGGATTTGGAACGCATTGATGAATTTGCATTTGATGGAGTGATTCATGGGCCAACTCATTTGTGAGTTATATTCAGCTACAAGTAACACGCACTGACTTTTTTAATCATGTAATTAAATAAACTTCAGTTATCTGCATCAATTATATAAAAATAGAGATAATTTGTAAAACACATCTGACACACCTGAAACATCTCAGCATCAGATTTCTTATAAATGAGACTGAATTAATTTGTTGAGGCATGAAAAGTGATTCGGATGACAAAGTTTCATGTAAAATACAGCAAAAGTGTGGTTGTTAGATGGAGTAGCTGGGATAATATTGTATAAAATGACTGAAGCTTTCACTAAGTGGTGTTTTACATTCCTACTCTCCAACTCCAACACTCTTAGATGATTGGAGCAAAGGGACTTGTGCAGGAAGTTGCTTTTATAAGAGGGGTTCTGAAAACTTGCTAAATAAGTCAGGAAAGTTGGTGAGCTGGCATCACTGACTGCTCTGTTTGCAGGCCTGGATATTAATGTTTACTCCTTTGTTAACATGCTGATAGGGCATGTTTACAGGCAGGTTTATAGTGTTTGGGCACATCATTGAGACTTTTCTGAGCAAGAGTTGTTTCATACACTTACAATTATAAGTACACATGACCTAAATTCAAGTTTCTATTACTGAGACAAACTAGTACAATGTACTGGAAATTTTGCTTACAGTTTACATACTGCGTAAAAATCAGAAGAACTAGATCAGTACACAAATGTACTTTGTACTGGTTTGACTAAGTTAAAATTACTTATAGTTAAGTTCATTTTACTTGTTAATTATTAGTAGCTGCTACACATAATTACTTAGTCCCATGTACTTATTCTTTTAAGTACAATTGATTTGCATGCTTTTTTCAAGTAAGAAGAACTAATCAGATTTAACATTTTATGTAGCAAAATTAGATCTGACTAAGCATGATCATTACCCTGATCTGAGGACCTCTGTCTGCTGTGTCCAAATTCAGGGGCTGCATTTGTTTGGAGATATTCCCACTTTCTTTGAGTGTTGTCACTGATTGATCAGGTCTTAACTACAAATAAATAACTGAAAAATACTAACTTCAAATGACACAAAAAAAAAGAAAATTACACAGATTTTTAAAATCCAAAGTATTTTACATTAGATATGTTAAATATGTGGCCTCATTTGAGCTCTGTGTCCTTCCAGAGACCTGTCAGACACCCAAGTACACTCATTACCTTCTGTAGGTATGGAGAACATAGAGAAACTCCAGGTGAAAAGAACATTGACCCTCAAAGCACTGCCTCCCTTTAGTGCATTTCTCCACTTACAGACCGCTCACTTGACCTTTCCAAGCCACTGCTGTGGTCTTAAGATGCTTAAAAGATTAAGAAGGTAAGAAGATATTTTGCTTTATTTTACTTCCATAAACATTTTTAAATCTTCATATAATATTGATACTGAATTGTTACAGTAATTTATCTTTAATTAAGTAATTATACAAATAATTTGTTCAGACAAATTCTGTGATACATGATGGCCTATAGCACGAACAAGTGATTCTTAATTTATTATTTATTTGTTTATCAGATAAAATAGTAACAGACAGTTCGTGCATTTACTTAAATATCATTAAATAGTTTGACTTGGTAATAATTAATTAATTAAATATGTTTTTATAAAATATTAATTCTATTTGACTTAAATGCAGTTTTTTCTAGATTTTTGCTTCTCTGCAGATGAGCTTTCAGATTCAAGTTAAAGCCAAAACGAGTTGTAATCATAAACGTAAACCTCAAGGAAAAAATAAAAGAACATTTGCAAGCTCAAGGTCATTGGGAATTAGATAGGCAAAATGTAAAGTAAGACAGGGCAATGAAAGACTATCTCAAAATACTCATTTAATGTTCAGCTCGTCTGAAATTTCCACAGTTCCCATTTCCATCCGTACAGCCTGGCTCATTGAGTAGCATTCCAACAGATTTTCTGGCATTGTCCAAGGTTTTCTGTTCCAGTGGCCCATTTCTCTCCAGAATGTTCTGGTTGGGCAACATCTGATGCAGACCTCGTTATTTTGGATGACTTCAGAGCTGCCATGGCTTTATTAACTTGTATCTTAATCATTTGAAATATAAATTGCATTCATTTGTTTATTTATGTGTTAAAAAAATATGAAATATTAAGGACACACAGAACTAAATTCTCCTTAAATAAGTCTTTTTTGCAATGTTGATTTCTGAAATTCTCATCCAACTTTTTATTTTTAGGTGATTTGACTAAAAATAAATGGATGTTATCTTTACAACACTTTCAGAAATTTTGCTTTTGTGCACTTTGTACAAATAGATATTAGGCATGCGGTAACTAATCCTGTTTCATCTACTGCTCTAGGCACACAGAGGCCGTTTTCTGCAACTTGTCCAGGGCTGCTTTGGGAAAGCATCTGGAATCTCCCGCTGTTTTTTCACAGAAATATCTGGAACACCAAGTTGCCCTGCATGTGGAAGAGAACCTTAATGTTCCAACCCCTCACAGTGCAGGTTACAACATGAGCTGCCCAGCTAATCAGCCTCAGGATAAAGATTTGTTTGTTGTGAGTTTATCTTCAGATCAGGTCAGGGATGATTCTGACCTAGCTCTGTGTGATGATCCTCACATCGACAACGGACCCATATGCACACCTCTGCCTGATGCCTTAAACCCCTGTGATGATGTGATAAGTCAAGGCCTCCTGAGGGTGTTAGTCTGGGTAGTCAGCTTGTTAGCCATCTCAGCCAACTCGTTAGTGCTGTTAACCCTGCTGACCTGCCAGCAGAAAATGTCTGTGACCCGTTTCCTTATGGGTCACCTGGCCTTTGCAGACGGCTGCATGGGGATGTATTTACTACTCATAGCATTTGTTGATTTCTACACGCACTCCCAATATTACCAGTATGCTATTTACTGGCAAACAGGAAGTGGCTGTAATCTAGCAGGAATTTTATCTGTGTTTGCCAGCGAGTTATCTGTGTACACATTAACTTTGATCAGCTTTCAGCGCTGGCATGCCATCTTTAATGCTATGAGGCCAGACAGACACATGAGGCTGCGTCACATAACTGTGCTGATGCTCGTTGGGTGGTTACTTTGTGTGATCATAGCGCTGCTGCCGGTGCTGGGTGTGAACACTTACCAGAGAGTGAGCATTTGCTTACCCATGGATACGGAGACAACTGTTGCCCAGGCTTACATCATCTCTGTGCTGAGCATCAACGTCATTGCTTTTATTGTGGTATGCTTGTGTTACCTTCACATCTACTTTATGGTGCACAATCCCCAGCATGACTCGAGCCGATTCGACACAAGCATGGCTAAACGCATGGCCGTTCTTATTTTTACCAACTTCTTGTGCCTGGTTCCTATCTGTTTCTATGGTTTGTCTGCAGCTTTCCACCAGCCTCTAATGACCATCACAGACTCTAAGGTAAGGACTTTTTCTTTAGCCTGAACACAGAATTCTTTCATTTTCTAAACAATTATTAACTGATGGTTTTCTCCGTAGGTGCTGCTTGTGCTTTTTTATCCTCTCAACTCTTGTGCACACCCATTTTTTTATGCTATACTAACAAAAGCATTTCACAGAGACATCTTGATGTTGCTGAGTCGCGTTGGGCTCTGCCAGAAGCACTGAGAGACCATGCTGGCTCCCACAGTGGAACGCCATCATCCCAGAACATTTAAAACTGGTTTTACACCATTGTCAGATGAAATGGCGGGGTCTTTCATCAGCCATCTCTTAGTGATTTACATTTTGTGTATTTTTTGTCATTGAATGGACAGTTTGTTGTTTCCATTGCAATTATTATATGAGCTGTATCTTAGCAGGAAAATTAAAGATACCTGGGTGTTATCTAATGAACTCTTAAAGTAGTGTCAGAGTAAGTCAGACCCTGAAGTTGTAGAATAGTTTCAGTCAGTTTTTTATTACATGGACTGAATCTCCTCCAGGGGTGAAGGCATGGGGTGGATCCTATAGTCCACCACAGGGCCACACATACAAATAAACAGGAGGGTCAACACCTGCCAACAACTTTGAGTCAACAGGAGAAAACCCAAGCATGCTTGCTCCCCCCATGCATTTTTTTAAATGTATTCATGAAAACTAGAGGTATTTAAATAAGTCCAAATTTAAGCTAATTGTAAATATCTCAATATTTGGGAGTACATGAGCAGAAGGGCTCTTTGATTGTCAGCAGGTCAGTTTTTCTTGCAGACAAACTACACAAATGTCGGGATATGTTGGTATATTGTGAACATTGACAAATTACAAAGAACTTAAAGAGCAAGTCACCCCAAATAAACCTTTTTTTTAACTGATCGCCGTTGGCCAAACAGTACCCTATGACGTTAGCTGGTATCATATGATGTCACAATAGGGAGTCTAAGTCTCCTCCCTTTTCGGTCAGCTCATGGGTCCTCGGAAATTGAAAAACACGAATGCAAGTCAATAGAGCTAAAAGGGCCACACATACGGTTATTTTCTAATCTGTTTTGCCTTAGACCCTGGATTGCACTTATGTTGTACTTCAATTTAAATGAAAAGTAATGATGGGTGTTTGGACCATACCTGTCATGTACTTTGGATTTATCAGCTTGTAAAAGTTCGTAATTGGCGTGACTAAAAATTGGACATTGGCACGTCGCATATATGATGTCACCACATAATCTCCTCTCCCCTAGCGTAGCTGATACTTACCACATTGCCAGATTTTTGGTGGTTCTTTCCTTGCTGAACGTACAGCCATTTTCCCTCTGTTTTTCTCCGTGTCTGGTTTGGTGACGTCACTTTGGTGAAGCGCATTTGTAATCCTGGACATTTTTTCACACAAAACCTAAAATAGCGTTTTCCCCCCATTCAAAAGTTAGCGCTTTCTTGGTATCAAAATGTGTCTGTGAAATTCTCTGACTACATATGTGAAATCCATGGTACATAACAAGCGGAATAAATAATATTGTATTTGTAGCCCTATTAACTTGCATTCATTTTTCTGTTCTTCCGGGGACTCACGGTCCAGAAAACGGTGGGCGTGACTTAGACTCCCTTTGCTGCTGTGAGCCTGTGTGTGTGTATGTATTTGTTAGCTGCTCCGCCCTCACGTTCTGCCAGGCAATGCCTCCTTTTGATGCATTTTTCATATAGGGAACTGGGAGTGGAGTTAGACTCTGGTAGGGAGTGACTTGCTCTTTAACTGCTGGTATTTTGTATGCTGTAAATTCTAGGGAGAAGAAAACCACAGAAATAAAACCCAGAAAAAAAAAAGGTACTGCACAAATGGCCTTGTCTCCTAATGAGTTAATGGTTGTGTTTTGTCAGTTCTCCCAGAAAGCTTTCAGACAAAAAATAAGCTCTTTAATTGGTATGCACACTTAAGAAATAATGAACTCTTGAGAGGGAGAGTACTTATGTTGCTGCCTTCATAATCAAACAAAGAAGGACCTTTGCAATTACTTCCTAAAGCATTCCAGAGGTCTTGAAGTAGGTCTAGTAAAATGTTTTAACAAAGTAGGATCATTGAAAGCCTAAGTTTGTTTACTTATGTGAGTACTCAGACAAGTTCTTGTTGTAATTCATTATTTTTATATTTAGAAATACAGTGGCACTCACAAACATAGTCCTGAGACAAGTAGCTTGTGAGAAACTCTGCAGAAGCTGTACGATTCAGTAATAACAAAGTCCCAGCAAAGTATCAGGAACGTGCACTGGATAATCAGCTGGTGACCAGAAATGTCCAGTTTTTAGCTCGACTTGGTCCAGCACTAAAACAATTAAAAGAAATAAAAACACATTGAACTACAGTCGGATTGTGTCACACTAGCAACCCAACTGACATGAACTATGTTATCAAGGTTACCTGCAAGAGAATAAAATGTCAAAGGTATTCAGTAAATATACTGCAAAACCTAGATTCACTAAAATACAGGGGCGGATCTAGAGGGTAGGGAGGCAGGGGGCCACTGAAGAGCCTTGACTCTTAGCAGCGTACATTTATGTCATTAAATGTATGGTTGGCTGAACTGAACCTGCATGAAAATAGTCTCCTACACCCATCTCCTGCTTAAGCTTCTGATAGAAAATAGACGGCGAAACGCTGGGATTTGCAAGTCTGACAGATCTATATCACACTGTCACTTAACATTCATGGACTCACCCATCTTGATTCACGACGGGGAAGGCTGTTGTTGTTTTAATGTCCAGGAATTGGTTAAAAGTTTCCTGAGTAAGGAAACCCAGCAGATTGCATCGAGTCACTGACTACATAGAAAGATAATCTTAATTAACAGACATTTGGGTCCAAATAAAAATAAAACAAAACATTAAAAATTATAAATGGAATTAAATGCACAAAAATAACAGACAAAAACAACAAATAGAATGCATAAAAGTAAGAAAAGCATGTAAAATCTAAAGAATATAAAAATAGAGATGCTCCACACAACTGAGAGTAATCACACAGTTAGTAGAACTATCTCTAAAGGTGAATATTAATCATCTTTGGTGTGTTCTTGTTGTGTTTAGTTTCAAATTCCATCTTTCAGTTCTTTTTAAAACACAGAAAAGGTTCCTTTTCTGTGTTTTAAAAAGAACTGAAAGATGGAAGGTGAATATTAATGTTCTTAAATGAGCTTTAAAAGTACAAATGCCTGCGGTTACGAAGACCTGGTAGGCCCTGCCCCTTCTGGGTATTTTGAGTAGGATTCTTAAAGCATCAATGCATGCAACATGCAGCTTATTCATGCTACTGCAATTGTAGGATGACCACAGTTGGGCTGTATAAAATGGAGTGCAATATGCTTTAAGTAAATCCACCTTAACTGGAGGTGAACAAAAACCAAACTTAGGTGCTATAGTATTGGCCTGTGCATAGAGCTTACAGCACTGTCTATAGATATCATCATCATCATCATCATCATCATCATCATCACACATTTGATCGTTTTTAAAGTGGCCAAGGTATTTCACCTTCTCATACACATTAAGATCACTATTAGACTGTTTAAACACTGGAAAGTTTAGCCTTTTATCCTGCTTGGTTCTACATATCAAGATAGCACTTTTAACAGCATTATACTGGATGTAATACTGCACGCCATATTAAGAAAAGATATTTAGGAGCTGCTGTAAACCAGCACCACTTGGACTGAAGACCACCAGGTCATCAGCATACATCAGATGGTTGATCAGAGTTTTACCCGGCAGACATCCTGTGTTACAGGCTCTCAACTGCATTGACAGATCGTCAGCATACAATAAAACAGGAGACAAAATTCCACCCTGCCTAACACCATTGCCAAAGGAGGCAGAGATGCTGCTTCCCCATTGAACCTGCATCTTCTGGTGAGCATACCAGTAAGAGAGGATCCTCACAATAAACCTAGGGACCTCTTGTTGTTTTAACTTAACAAAAGGGTTTCTGTAGTTTACACGATCAAACGCCTTAGAAGCATCAATAAAACACACAGAAGAATTTCTACTTCTACACCAGTTTACCATTTATTTAAGTGTATTTACATGTCAGAACTGTACTGAATCAAAAGGGTCACTTTTCACCCTCTAATTGACACAGCATAACCTTTCATACACGCCAGAGCTGCAAAGTCAAGGCTGCACCAGCTGGAGGATCCAGACGCACAAATCAACATTTTGCTCGCGTATTGTTCTTCAACGCAGACATACATAAACTGTCAAGGTCTCCCGCAAAAGCCCTTATCTCTTTGCTAAAAGTCAGACTGCTGGATTCCTCACTCTGAGTAAAAGTGAATCCACACGAATCCTACAAGGCTTTACAACTTATAAGTTAATTAATCATATGGTTGAATGAACAAGATGTTTAAATGAAATGTTTGAATAATCTGTGCTTAAATCAATGAAGTTGAAATGAATATTGCTCTTACACTGATCCATTGCAGATCTTATGATCAGTGTGTGTTTGATTTAACAAGTTGATATTTATCTACTCTCATTCACATCTTCATAAGATACAAATTAAGTTTAAGATTCACCTCACATAGGTGTTTCAAGACATTCTCATTCACAGTGATAAAAACATCTTTGTAGCTGTAGAGGACTTAACTTTCTGAGGGATGTTGGTAAATACTCAGATACTTGTCAAATTCTGATTGGCCAAACTTGGCCAGAAATCATAACAAGGTAGTTTAATAAAACAAGAATTACTTCTCGAGTAATTCAGTTTCTGGCGGAGTTCCGAACCGGCCAAGTATAATCATTAGTTTAGAAAAGAATACAGTACTGAAAAATAAACAATTGATAAAGCAAGAAACCTCGTTAAATTACAAACGAGATAGATCATTTAGAGCATGGGAAGCGCTAAAGAAGGATCTTGAAATGCAGAATTGGGAGGAAGTATATGTAAGGGATGTCAACACTGCATATAAGTCCTTCATGAAAAAATTGATGAAATTATATAATAATAACTGTAAATTATTCAAAAGTAGTGGTAAAAGGGTAGATCAACCATGGATGACTAAAGGAATAAGAAATGCATGTGCAAAACAAACCTGCTGTATAGGAATTTTTTTAAATCACAGACAAGAGTAACAGAAGACCGATATAAAAAATAAAAAAATAAATTAATAGCAATAATTAGGAAAAGGAAAAAAGATTATTATGGTGAATTATTGGAAAAGAATAAGGCTAATACAAAGGCTACATGGGGAATAATAAATAGTGTGACGAACAGAAATAAAACTACATCTAAGGTACCAAATTACTTTGTCAAGGACAATGTAGACATTTATGATGTAAAAGAAATCTCTAATGAATTCAATGATTTTTTTGTAAATTTAGGGAGGAGTTTGATGGGTCATGACACTTTAATTGATGACAATTTGAATACAGTAGTAAATAATGTCAGTAGTAATTTCCTTTGCAAAGTAGAAAAAGAGGAAATATGAGAAATTGTAAAAAACTGTGGAAATAAGCGATCAACTGATTGTGAGGATTTGGACATGATGACTGTAAAGACCATAATAGAATCTGTTATTGATCCTTTTACTTATATATGTAATTTGTCACTTTCTACTGGAGTCTTCCCTGATGCTATGAAAATAGCAAAAGTGGTTCCACTGTTTAAGAATGGTGATAAACATAATTTCACAAATTATAGGCCAGTGTCACTACTTCCACAGTTTTCCAAAATACTAGAAAAAGTCTTTGCATCACGGTTGGATACATTTATTGAAAAAAATATGATTTTACATAATGAACAGTATGGATTCAGGACCCAACATTCAACAACAATGGCAATAATGGATTTAACAGAGAAAATATATGAAGCGATAGACAATAGAGAATACTTTATTAGTGTTTTTATTGACTTAAAGAAAGCTTTTGACGTTATCGATCATTCAAGGTTACTGCAAAAATTATATCAGTATGGAATACGAGGGGTTGCTCATCAATGGGTTAGAAGTTATTTAGATAACAGAAAGCAATATGTTCAGATAAATGGCATTACATCAGAGCTACGAAATATTGCTTATGGAGTGCCACAAGGGTCAGTCCTTGGACCAAAATTGTTCAACCTGTATATCAATGATTTGGTAAATGTGTCTGACAAACTAGGTTCTGTTTTGTTTGCAGATGATACAACATTGTTTTATTCAGGGTCTGATATAAATGAAGTAACTCATGTGATAAATATTGAACTGATAAAAGTTAAAAACTGGTTTGATATAAATAAATTAACACTTAATCTTAAAAAAACTAATTTCATTCTATTTAATGATAAAGAAAATATAGACGTAATATTAGAAATAGATAACATGGAAATTCAAAGGGTAAAAGAAATCAAATTTTTGGGAGTAATGATTGATGAAGCTCTAAGCTGGAAATCACATATAGGCTATATAAAAGGTAAAATGGCCAAAGCCATTGCAGTATTATATAGCGTAAAGTTTTTACTAAATAGTGAAGGATTGTTATTACTATACAATGCACTGATTCTGCCATACTTAAATTATTGTGTAGAAATCTGGGGAACTGCATATAGAACGTATACACAACCTTTGTTTGTTTTGCAGAAAAGAGCAATGAGAATTATAGACAACACTCATAGTACAGCTTCATCTAACCCATTATTTATAAAATATAAAGTAATTAAATTTCATGATTTGGTCAACTGGAGAATATTGCATATAATGTATAAAGCAAATAAAGGTACATTGCCAAAGAATATTCAGCATATATTTGAAAAGAGAGATAGCAGTTATTCGTTGAAGGGATTTGAAATCTTCAAAAAACCTAGATTTAGAACAATAATGAAGGAAATGGGCATATCTGTGAATGGTGTGAAGTTGTGGAATTGCCTGGACAGAGAATGGAAAGAGTCAAGAACTCTAAAAGTGTTCAGTCTACACATTAAATCACGTGTGTTGAGTGGATATGACAACGGACAATTGATGTGGACATAATAATTAACAAAAGTGAACAGTTACGGGACTGAAAGAACTGGTGAGGGACTGCACAAATATAAATTGATATTTAAGTTTAAAAAGGGGGCAGAAATAATAAGATTTTTCTTCCATCTGCTCCCTTTCATTCAAATATATTGTGTTTTCATGAATATTGTTTAGTATCTGTTGTGTTATTTTTTTTTGAATGAAATAAAGATTTTTAAAAAATTCCTTTTTAACTATTTACCTGACTGTCTGAATTAATGTGAAGTGTGTTTATAGTCCCTGAACAAGTAAAAGTAACTTTAATCTTCTGATTAAACATTCAGTGATCAATCAGATTGATATTTCATATTTATATGGAATCATCACATCGTATTGGTCATAATTAATTTGCAGTTGTCACGCTATAAAGTGTGACCGCTACAGTACCATGTTTTAGCTTAAAGCCAAACTGATTATCCAAGGAAATAATATACACAGTGATCCTGTCAAGTAGGATTTTTTTTCTATAACCTCGGATAAAATACTGGCTAGTGCAGATGCACTATAATAATAATCCAAGCAGGTCACCTTCCCAGATTTGTTCTTGATAACTTGGACAAGCAGAATTCCCATCGAGTCTGGTAGGATGCCATGAATCATAAAACGCGTAAAACAAAGAACTAAAAGGGGAGCTAGTCTTCGACTAGCACATTCCAAATATTCTACACTAATGCATTCATCAGGGAAGGGAAAATTACATAAACAGCTAATAAAATCAAATCCAAGTTTCTTTACCTCCTGCATCTGTCAGGGTCTGTGCAAATAGATGCTGATGCAACACTAACAAAAGCGCACTTATGTAGACACTCACTACTCCACAGACCTTTTGAGTATCAGACTGTAAAATGTTGCTGCTTCTACCTACTTAAAAGAATATTTTGCCATCATGATAACAGCTGTTTACACCCCACCGTAACCTACCACTGCTACAGCCCTGGGCTACTTGCTACCAGTAAACACTGACCTGGATGCAGTGGTGGTAGTTGCTGGTTATCTTATCCAGGCAAACCTGGAAGAATGTGCTCCACAAATGTTACCAAGAGGTGAGACTGATAGGGATTTAAAGCAACAGCACCGACTGGTCCATATTCAAGGATGGAAACGCGGATACCCACTCTTCCTCTGCCCTTTTATACATCAGATGCTGCAAGGATATGGTTTCCACAAAAATAACATGCACAACTTTCTTAACAATGACCCACGAATGAACTATAGCATCAGACACTTGCTCAAGGTCTGGTGCCACCCAACCGCCCTGTGTTGCTAGGTCAGACCACAAGAGGGGATTAGAGACCAGGTCAGTCTGTAGGAAGATTGAAAGCTACTTGACCAGCTCTGCTCCTGTCCTCTCTTTGACTCTTAAAACCTACAAAAAGTAAAATAAAAATACAGCAAAGTGTGATCCTTTCAAAAGATGTTTTATTTGTTTACAGAGAGAAAAGTCAGTGGTTCTGGACAGTGTTACCCTCTACAGAAGGCTTGTTGGAATATGCGGCCCTCCACTTCTTCTACAATAGTGCAATTTTGTCTCCTCAGCAGGCTGCTGAAGTAGAGTAACAATTTTAACATGTTTTTTTTATCAAAATGATGTTAAAATTTGAGCAGTGCAAATAAAAAAAATCACAATAAACTTTAGTTTGCATTTTTTCATGACAAAAATTAGGGCTGTCAAAGTTAACATGTTATTGCATTAACACATTCATTAATTCATGCAGACAAATATTACATCTTACTTAGAGCATGTCAACATGAAAGGAGGGAGAAAGTTTTAAACTCTTAAGTGTAAAAGAAGGCATGTCTGCTCTGTGAGTAAAACAGGCGTTACTGTCAACCAGACCGTGCACGCATCTCCAGGCTCCACCGTGACCAGTGCACAAAGTTACAAGTTAACTATGAAACTCATGTGATTAACAACTATTAAAACCTTCGGCCAACTGACAGCCCTAAAAATAATCATGTTTGTGGCCCATGAGAACTTCTACCTTGATGAATCTGGCCCTCCTACTGAAAGGTTTGTATAACCCTGCTCTAAAGCATCTCCCGAACACCAGAAGCGTCTTGCACCATGGCCCTGTAAACTGATCTGTACACTTTCAACACATCAAGAGCTGAAGGACGGAGTTTAGGGTCTTCCTTCTTGCAATCGTTGTGAATCTGAAAAAGGTGAAAGCGAACCAATTCTCCTTCGGGTGCCCTTCCCAATATGAACTGTGTCACATCTGGAATTTTCCAGATATCGGTCTTTTCATCATATGCAGGCATGGAATCATCTGAAAATAGCGTCCCATCATTTCTGACAGGCCAAAGCTGCTCTGGGGCAACAAAGTCCCCAGTGAGCTCTCGATGGCCACATTTTACCAGTAAACCTTTGGACCAGTTGACTTCGGGCAGCGCGTCCAGGTCGTTCACCACCACATGGAAGTCATTCGTTAGCAGGAACTGTGAGAGCGTTTTCTCCAGGCTGTTTGAGTCACACATTACTCGCCGCCCAGCTGGGCTGTTGTGAAGGTAATGAAGGATGGTGACATAATCTGTGGCTAGTCTCAGTCGTAAGGACCACGTGTTGTACTGCTGGTACTGCTGTTGTCTGAAAACATGTTCTAAGTTGAGCAGTGAGCCATGTGGGTGGTGCTGGGTAACAATAGAATAGTCTTCGAGGCAAAACCCCACCAACTGCACAACTAGTGAGCCCTGCAAGGCCTGCAGCATTGACAATCCATGAAGAAAGTCTTCCAGGTAATCCAGAGAGGCCAGCTTAGACAGAGCCACCTTGTGACCTGTCCACTCTGCAAGATAAACCTGAGGAGGAAAAAAAGGGGGGGTTGGTGAGCTCATAACATATACACCTCTAGACAGGATATGGGATAAATTTAACATGTGAGCTTTGTCAGATGATGAGCTTGTAGGGGCTGTGGCCATGTACAGGTGCATCTCAATAACAGGGACTTCTTTAGAATGAATTGCTACATCAAAGCTGCGTGAAATGAAGGCGATCAGACTGCAGCCCTGCTATGATGTCTTATGGCATTTTGACATCTGGACTGGCGCGGTCCGGTCTTGGTAGCATTGGCCCACCCCTGCGCGGCCAGGTTCTGTTTGCTTATTATTCTCAGGAAGGCGGATGTCTCCAAACATTTGGGCGGGGCAAAAGACGTGTGGAAAAGTCTGTGGTGTTTTCCTTTGTTAGTAAACAAAAGGAGGCCGTGAGCAGTGTTACTTTTGGAGACTCCGAAATGAAGCACACAGCTTCCTATTCTCTTACTGAGTGCTCCTCACAACAGTCTGTCCTCCTGGCTGGAGCTAGCCTAGTGAACTAGACCAAATTCTTGCTTTGCAAAGTTTGGTCTAGGCACGCTCCATTGGAACCTCCGCAGCTCCTAACAGGACTCTGGCTAGCCAATCACAGCTCTCTAGAGGGGTTTCAAACACATAAAGAGCTGTGATTGGTCCATAATGGTGGGCCAATCATAGCGCTCTATCTGCTTAGTGAACAAATCACAGAGCTTTATCCGCTTTGTGGGCCAATCACGGCACTCTGTATGCCTGGTGGGTGGGATGATGCAACAGAGTGAAACAAGAGTATGCCACATTCTCTGTCCAGTGGAATGCGGAGATCATTTGAAAGACAACGGTAGAACCCGCCCCACAACCGAGAGCCGTCAATGGAGCATGGCCAGACTAAATAATACATTTATTTAGTCTGGCTTGCCAGGCTAGGCTGGAGCAGAAGATCCCAGCAGCAGTGACAGAAGATGTTTACTCCACCACATGCAGACTGAAAATGAATCGCACATGCAGGAAGGCTCTGAGGGCTCATTCTACCCGCCAGTCAGAAGCTCCCGCTATAGATAGGCATGAACTTCAGCTGGCCAATCAGTCCGTAGAGGGTGTGTTGGGCTTAGCACAAAGCGGACCACTAGAGAGCAGGTTTAAAAAATGGTCAGCTGAGAACGAAAACCACACAGATTACCCAGATGTGAACACAATATACCTGACCAGGGCTGGGCCGTGCCGAACCAGATGTGAAAGCACCATTATAGACACCCTGGCTGCTTTTGAATTAGAAATGAGCTTATCCGACTGTTGGCTCTGGTGAGTCTCTCAATCAGATTCCGTTACATTATCAATCCCACAGGGAAAATAAAGGCTAGCTAATATAAATTACAAGTTCACGGTCATAGCTCACACTTTGTCTAATGCTTTCTGAGGTAACATATTGTCTGTGGCTGTGATAGATCCTAAAACATCCATAGCCTTTATACTCGAGTACAACTCCACCTACCTTCTTAACGGCTCCCTGGCCAATCACCTTTAGCTTGTGCACTTCTGCACGTATCTGTGAACACTGGAGCCAGGGAGTACAGTTCCTCATGGTAGTCAGTTTAAAATGTTGAGGGAGACAGCCTGCATGGGTGTGTCGCTGCTGCTTGTCCTGACTCAGATAAATCACTGCAGCACACAGAAGCAAAGCAGCGAGGCACAGCGCGAGTCCCGGGGCGTTGTGGGAGAAAACACCACTGCTGTGCTGACCCATGGTGATCTACTTCACATGGAAAGTGTTAGTTTGTGAAGGCACAATCTGCAGGTGGAAAAAACATTTAACATTTTACCTGCACAAAAATAAAATATAAAAAAATACAAGTGCAAAGTACTTTTATTTACATGCATTTTTTTTTCATAAAAGCAAACAGCAGATTTGACATGTCAATTTCAAACACTTTGTATGTGAATAAAAAGTAAAATAGTTATTTTACCAAGAAGTGAAGAACAGAATAAGTCTATGCCATGCACTCTTTGGAGTTTTATATTCAGGTGAGTTTTTTAAAAAAATCCAGGTTATCCAGTCAGTGATTCAGGCTGCTTCTAATGACCATCAACTAATTGATTTGATTATTAATTAATTAAAATTATGAATGTTTCATAAAAGAACCAAATAAAATGTTTCATTTGAGTTCATTTCCATTTCAACAACAAATTGTGTGATTTAGGATCTACCACAGACAGACAGGTGCATAAATAATAAAATGTTTTATTCCCAGTCATGGTAGTGTTCATCACCTTTCTTTCAGTTGACTTTACTCTGCGGAGGTTGAGAGCCGGGAGCAGAGGGAAACCATGGGCCAGCCTTCAGCAACCGCTGTGAAGAATAAAATCGTTATGCTGCTTTAGAGAAATAACTGTGAGTGTTAAAAGAGCGTGCATGTAAGAACAATTCAATTCACCAGGTAATCTGGGTCCAGACAGAACCTCATTTGGGTCTGGCTTCAGACTGCAGTCCATCATTTAGGGACCCCTGAGTTAGAAGGAAACATAAAGCTACAAAGGTCAGGAATGGTTTTAACTCAACTTGTAGAAACTATCAGCATGTACTTTCAGAAAAAAGAAAGAAGCTCGTCAGCACTGCAGCTCAGCTGCTGATCATCTCTGGCATGCAGATACTAAGGCTGAGTTGTGTATTTTTATTTTTTATTTTTTTTACCACGCTGAGAATAAGAGACTCGAAAGTTATGTCAGCAAAGACTCAGCGTTCTACTGATTCAGGAACTGGACCTCTGGTGCTGCACGCAGCTTCTACCTACAGCATCCTCACTTTCACAGCACAGCCTTTTCAGGTGGGGGCAATCTAATGCATCGTCATGTGTTTGTAGCGTTTTCCTCTGCACCAGTGTGCTCTGATGCACTGACCACATTTTAGCCCCTCTAATCTAATCTAATCTAATCCTACATTTTTACCCGGAGTCTTGACATCGTTTCGTGAGATCGAAGGAGCCAATCTCTCCAACGTATTAGAGTAAAACAGGGTAGAACCTATTTAGGGTTTTTAATCGAACAAACCTTTATTTATGATCCAGAAATCCTAAAGAAAACGTTTCATCCGGAGCTAAATCTGTTAAGACCTGGTTGTTTTGCAGCAGAAATATATATATAAACGTTATGCCCTAAGAACAAGCTTGAACATGGGTCTCCATCTATTGTGGAGACTAGAAATGTTTTATAATATAAATTTATGAAATTAAAGCTTACATGAGCAGACTTTACATGACATCTTTCTTCTTCGTCGGTTTTCTTCTTCGTTGGTGCGGATTGTAAGCAGTCTACTTCAGTGTTACCGTCACCTACTGGACTGGAATCTGGGACATAAATGGGTCGTCTTCCGAACTTAAATAATTTTCACCTTTATTTATACACGTGAATCTCATTGAGACACGAGCGACCTGACTAGTTTTTACTCAGTAAACAAAATGCCTCAGAGGGGCCTCTCCTCTCCTGACTGCATCTAATACAGTTATTGAACCGATTGCAGTATAAACATAACCCAGCTGGACATTTTGTTATTTTATGAAGTGTATGATTTAATACCTTGTATTGTGCCAAACCTTTTTGACTTGTACTTTATTTAATGTTACCTTTTTATGCTGTTTGGCCTATAAATCCCCTTCATGTCCTATCTACATGGGCAGGAATTAGAAAGGTTAAAAACTTCACTTTGTCATGTAGACCATAAACTGATACATTTAATTTTTCTATGTGATGGCTTTTGTGTTTTATCCTGTCAAGAGAAGAAAACTGTTATTATCAAGGATTTAGCCTAACCGTAACCATACTTCTCACTAAATATGCACATTAAATTTTTCCAAACAATTTGTAAGAAACACTTGAAACAGTGACAGTTCAGTCATGTGTGATGTATTACTCTGTTGGGATTGTGTAAATGGTTCCTGCTGCTAACTATTCAGTCAGAAAATTGTCTATAGAAAGAAAAATAGATAGGAAACACTGGTACTCACATCAGAGTTACCAAGTCAGTTGTTACTGATGCTTGGTGAAGGAGAAAAATAACATCTGTATTAAGAAGTATAAATATTTTTTAAAACGATAGATTTTTCTATGGTAGACAGAGTGTGACAAGGCAATGTGACAAGGCAATATTTCTCTAGATTAACATTTTAAAACGAATAAAAAACAGAAGTTAATCAGTGCTTTCAGAGCAGTAGGCCTATGCATTGAGATGAAAGACTGATTCATAACCTTTGGACAAGAAGCATGAATGGGGTAAAGCAACAAAAATAGATTTTAAAATAAATATTTTAATTATGATTTTGTAATAATTAAAAAGGGACAGATCAAGAACGAGGATAATTCTAATGACAAACTCTAAACATATCTTAGATAAATAATCCTCAAACAATTTCAATGATCTACAGATAATATCCTTTCCCACAATCCTGAGTAACTAGAGCCACATAAGAAATGAGTTGCACCCGAGCGTAAATGTGTAGCCGCCAAATTGGGTGGGTCTCCTCGTTCTCCAAATCCAGAGTGAGCAACTATGGGGAGCCTAAGTCTCCTCTCTTTCCAGTCGGCTCATGGGTCCCCGGAAGAACAAAAAAAAAAATGAATGCAAGTCAATGTGGCTAAAAGAGCTATTTTCAAATCCGCTTTGCCTTATGCGCTGGATCGCACATATGTTAGTAAGTAAATTAAGTAAGTAAATTTTATTTATATAGCACTTCTCACAGACATAGAATCACAAAGTGCTTCACATAGATCAAAACAAAATAAAACAAAGTCATAAAATCATAAATAGATTAACATCATAAAATCAAAATGATCTCAAAGCAGAATTAGATTAACATCAGAAAAAATAAAGCCATAAAATTATAAAATTTCATAAACAGATTAAAGAATAAAATCTGAGTTAAAAATAAGGAAATAAAGGGTTTAGTTAAAAGCAGCTTTAAATAAAAGGGTCTTCAGCTGTTTTTTAAAAGTGTTCAGACTGTCAACGCTGCGTAAAGATAAAGGAAGATCATTCCAGAGTCGGGATGCAACAGTCTGGAAGGTGTGATCACCTCCACTTTTGATCTGGACTTTGGAACTTGTAGAAGGTTCTGGTGTGTGGACCTGAGGGCTCGGGTTGGAGCATAAGGCTTTAACTGTTCAGTAAGGGTTAGCAGTAAGGGTTATAAGGAGGAGCTTGACCACGTAGAGCATTGAAAGTTATAGTCAGGATTCTAAAATGAACTCTAAAGTTAACGGGTAACCAGTGCAGAGACATTAGAAAAGGAGTGATGTTTGCCCTTCTGTTTGCTCCAGTTAGGAGCCTCGCTGCAGAGTTCTGGACCAACTGATGGCGGTCAAGGGCTTTTTTGTTAAAACATGTGAAAGGTGTGTTCCAGTAATCTAGACAGGAGGAAATAAAGGCATGGATAACCATTTCAAGTTCATGTTTTGACACCAAGCTTCACAGTTTGGAGATATTTCTTAAATGATAAAAACAGTTTCGGACCAAAGTTTTTGAGTGACCTTCAAGAGACATTGGTCAAAAACAACACCCAAATTCCTTAAGTTTGTCTTGACGGCAGAGGATAAATGACTACGTTTTAGACTAATCAGGGGAACCATGTTCTCAGGGGAAATGATCAGACATTCAGTCTTTTCAGAGTTTAACTGATGGAAGTTATCTTCTAGCCAGCTGGTGATAGCTGAAAGACACTCTAGTAATTCAGACAGTTTATAGAACTCAGAATCCTTAAAGGAACAGTACAGCTGAATATCATCTGCATATAGGTGATAAGAGACATTATGAAAAGAATCAAGATTCTGTCCAACAGGGTGTCTGTACAGCAGAAACAACAGTGGACCCAAAACAGAGCCTTGAGGTACCCCACAGAACAAATCAGTAGAATCTGACATAATTTGGTTTATACAGACACTGTAACTTCTGTTAGAAAGGTACGATTTAAACCAGTCCAGAACAGTTCCAGAGACCCCCACTGAGTCACCAAGTTTGTTACTTAAGGTGTTGTGATCAACAGTGTCAAACGCTGCAGAAAGATCCAACAATACTAACACTGTGACCTCCCCGTTGTCTGCATTCATCATGATGTCACTGGAAACTTTAAGCAAAGCTGTTTCTATTGAATGCTTTTTTACAAAAACCAGACTGGAATTTATCAAAATGGTTGTGTAGTTCCAGAAAAGTAATCAGTTGATCTGCCACAACCTTTTCCAATATTTTAGAGATAAAGGGTAATTTAGAAATGGGTCTGTAATTTTTAGGCTGAGATGAGTCCATACTTGGTTTTTTAAGCATTGGTTCAATAACTGCATGTTTGAAAACAGATGGTACAGAGCCAGATTGTAGGGATAAATTAATAAAATCTACAATGCATTGTCATGGTCCGTGGTGAGCTGCCTGCCTGTAACTCTGTTTTCTGCTGAGCATTGTCCACAGGCGGGCGTGTCTGAGAGCTACCAGCTGCAGCTGATCCCATCATCAAGGCCCAGGGAATTTAAGGAGCAGTGTGACACTTCACCACGCCGGATGATTTCTCTGTTTGGATAGCTCTAGCCTCTAACCTGCCTCGTATCTGTATCTGTATCTGTATCTGTATCTGTATCTGTATCTGTATCTGTATCTGTATCTCGTTCCAGTTAACCTGCCGCCTGAAATCCCTGAATGTCTTTCCCTGCTCTCCTTCAGGTTTCTCTCCACATTCCATCATCTCCAGAACCAACCTGGACTCCTGCATTCCAGACCACACTGCCTCCTCCCCTGGCTGCCCGCTCTCAGCCGCTCACCTGCCCTCATCAACCTCCGCTCCTCCATCTCTGGATAAATCAATTCTCTCACCTTCTGGATATCCTCTGCTCACCTGGACCTGACCAAAACCCTCCCTGTACATTCCACCGCTACCAAGAAACGGTAAGCTTAGCCTCAAGATAAAATCTCCATTATTCCACCGGTTATTCACTCTGTCTCCCTCCTCAGAACCTCCTCCTGGAATCCTGCTGCCAGTACTGAGCATCTTTGGTTCCCGTCCCTCCTTTAGCTCCTCATTTAAAAATAAACCATTTACACACTTGTTTCTGTGAAGTGATTCTGCATGTCGTGGGTCAAGAAATTGCCACCCAGCATGACATGCATGAGCCAATTTGGTTAACCATCCTGATTAAGGTAGTAGGAATGAAATCAGCAGGGCATGAGGTTGGTTTCATGTGTTTCTGAATGAGGCACATGTTCTGGAAATCTACAGGACTAAAGACAGACCAAGATTGAGGGAGGGGTTGGATGGGGGTAGGAAGTAGATGGGGTAGAAAAACTTGCCCTGATATTTCTGATATTATTCTTAAAGAATGCTAGAAAGTTGTTAGTCAGACCTTGAGTAAACTAGTTGTACTTCTATTTAAATTAAAAGTAATGAAGTGTGTTTCGACCACCCCAGTCATGTACTTTGAGATTCATCAGCTTATAAATGTTTGTAATTAGCATGACTACAAATCAGATGTCAGTATGACGCATATATGACATCACCACAGAATCTCCTCTGCTCTAGCGTAGCTGCTACTTACGAAATAGCCATATTTATGGTGTTTCTTTCCTTCCTGAAGTAATGATTTGAAGTTCGCTGAACTTACAGCCATTTTCTCTCTTTTTCTGTCTGGTTCGATGACGTCCCTTTAGTAGAGCACATTTGTAGTCCTGGACATATTTTCACACAAAACCTAAAATAACATTTCCCCCCCATTTGGAAAAAAAGCACTTTCTTTGTATCAAAACAATTCTTTTAAATTCCCGACACATGTGAAATCCATGGCACATAACAAACAGAATGAGAAAATAGCTCTTTTAGCCCCATTGACTTGAATAAATTTTTTTTGTTCTTCTGTGGACGGACCCATGGTCCAGAACTAGACCCGTTTTCTTCTGCAGCTTATGGTTGCACAACTGGCAGAAACAGATCACATGGTATTATTGACTTTTCTAGTCTACCTGTTGAGATTTTAGATTTTCATTTATTTAGTTTAAGTATATCAATAGTTTAATTGTCATGCCATATACCATATGTCTGACTTTATGAAAAAACATTGTAAAGTGGTATTTTTTTTTTAGTTGGGTAAGCAACCACCCACTGGAGGCGAATGGGGACCCATCCAGATGGCGACCCGCTGCTATGCCATCCCTTGTCCTCCACGCGTGTACGAACCATGGACCATATGACCGTCAAAAAATTTTTTAATTTCCGGTATTGGTCCACTGATGAAGGAAATGAGTCACCCTGCTTTTACTTTGAAAAGTTGGAGTGGTGACGTCACAGCTCCTCACCGACAAAACCCAGGCATCAGCAACAAAGACGTGAAACAGCCAACAACAGGTACGTCTTTGTTGTTATCATGCTATTATTACTAAACACACTTTTATTATTTTGTCTCCTAGTTTTAAATGCAGCCTGTGTTTATGTAATGGGCGCTGAGTCGCGTCCTTCAGTCTTTGAAACGAGGAAAAAACAAACCCGCAAAATAGCTAAAATTAGCTTATCGATACAGTATCAGCTACGCAGTAAATGAACACGATGGAAGCCCATTCATTAGCTGCGGGTTATAGCTCAGTAAGAACAGGTATTTTGTTACAGTTGTCTGTAAGTTTATTTGCTTCAGGCGTGTCGGGGTTGATGTGCATGTCTTCTGTTAAGACAAGCAGGAAACCCTCTGCTTTGAACACATCGAAGGGGTTAAAAAGAAACATATACAGCATATTTGGACCATTTTGTCTCTTTATTTAACACATTCAGATCTTATCTTATTTTGTACTCGTGCCACTTTGTCACCTGGATGAATGAAACCAAGAGACAGTCGTGACCACAGAGGTAGAGCAAATTATACATTTGTTCTTGACTGATTGCGCAATTCTTAATATTGCGTGAAGGCTCATAGCGGTGCTTGGGTTGAGCACGTACTCCCGAATGGAGGTGCCTTGTTTCCATAGTATCCTTTCTGCTCCTCAGAGGGTTGCTATGTTTGCACAGTACTGACCTTCGTCCTCTTTTTCTCTCTGGCATCTGCTTCTGTTAGCGGCGATGAGTCATCAGACGAGCAGATCTTTTTCATACATCCTCACTGATCTGCTGGCTTCACGTTTATATGCGACATGCAGCAAGTCCCAAATAAAAGAAAGAAGGTTTCGGCGTGAGCTTTTTGAATCAGAGGTCCCACCATCCTGCACACTTGCTCAGGTTCCTGCTCCAGCACACCTGCTCTAAAGACTGTAATTACTGTAGAATACAGCATGGTGAGGAGGTGATAAAGTTTCATCCATTCAGGTGTGCTGGAACATGACATGAAAAACTGGGCTTGGTGGCACCTGCTTTAAATGATATCAAGAACTGGGAAACTATTTGTACATCGTCTAGACTTTGGTAGTGTGTTTCTTTTCAATGGCACATTTGCAGGGCTGGTCAGCTCTACACTTCTGACATGATGTCAATGAATTTTACGATTTGATTTTGTGAGTTGAAATTTTAGTTGTGTAAATTTCTGGGTGGAAAAGTCAGCCCACTACTCATTATCTAAATAACAATCAATATCTTTAAACCTTTTAGATTGGGAAGATTATGTCTTATGTTAAAATCCCCAACATGATGCCCAATCGATGCCCAACCCTACAGGTGAGGCCGAAAACTTCTAGATATCGGCCTTGAAAGTCGGCTGCACATATAGGCCATTTGCAGACTGTGACCTCTACATAGTGGCATCAGTGTCTGCATTGGGAAAACCCATATTGGTCAATCTGTATAACTGTTAAAGTGTCCGGTTTCCCCCAGAAATGAGTTAAGTCTGGTGGCTTCGGCTGTCCTGGGGTGAGGGGTTGGGGGGATGGGGTGGCAACGTGTGTGTGTGTGTGTGTGTGTGTGTGTGTGTGTGTGGTGGTGGTGGTGGTGGTGGGGTGGGGGTGGGGTGGGGGATTTGCACACGTTTCGCTGCTGTTTATCAGCTGATGGAGGGCTCTAGTTTCGCGGCACCGTTCATGTCAGCGGACACGGTAGGGTCAGGGAGGGGGCGGGGCATGATGCCTAGCCTAGCGGGTGGGCAAGCAAAGCCTGGCGGGCCGCCAGGCTTATAAAGCGCTGGGGGAAACCCTGCTGTCATGTAAATGTGATAAATATTGCGAACCTTATATAATTTCTTCGATTTGAAACAGGTGGTTTAGTATGTAAGGGTAAGAAGTATTCGGAGCAGCTTACTGACTGGTTCCAAGTTGTTCTCCCAGAGTGTCTGGTGTGGAAATGCAAACATCTGCAACATTTGCATCAAGACCTTACGTGTCTTGTGATGTCTAACTTCTACTTGAATGTTTTTACGGATTTGTTCACACAAACCTCTGATCATCAACACAAAGTTATTCATCTGGAGTCTCAAATAACATTTAATTGCATTAATTTGTATAGTCACTCATGTTCTCTGACACACACTTCCTGTGTTTTTAGTTGTGAGTGTATGACGAACACCATCTCTATCGCTGAGAAACATGTGAGCATCAACTGTGGTCTGCTCTGAAAATCTGAAAGTAACATTTAGAAGTTGATCGAAGAGCGAATCACATAAGTAAAATGTGAAAACTAAATCACTTTAGGTACTGCATAACAACTGATGCTGGTTAATAGATATTTAGTTGGTTCATATAAATATTTCTGCCTTTTCAGGTAAGGTGGTAAAGAGAAAGTAAATGACAGAGCACCAGTCTGTGTGTCTGGATTCAATGAAGGACCGCAGCACATTAAAAGGATCTAAGTCCAGAATGTTTCATGTGGATAAAAGGTGCAGGCCAGTTTAGTTTCTGTTTATTCATTTCACCAAATGAACATGTTCATGTGTAACTTCTTCTTAAAGGTGACTGGACATCTTTTTTCTTGTTTTTAAGGATGTTTCAGTTCTCATCAGGAACTTCTTCAATTCTAACTAACGTAAGTCAACATTTAGGATTAAAGAAGCTCCTGGGATGAGAAGCAAAGCATCAACAACAAAGAATTAAGCTTCTCATCTTTAAATTAAAGTCTTACTCATCAACAGAACCATTTATTTCACACCAGTTTTTTCTTAAATAGCAACAAATAGCCAAGGTGGTCATACAGCAACACAAAACACACAACAGGTGTGGCAGAATTGATTAAAGTATTTCATGTAAAAATAAAATACTGCTCTTACTAATGTTGGTGCCATGTTTGTTTGATCATTTCAGTGTTAATGCACAGAAGAAGAGAGCAAGAAGGAGAAAAGGGGAACAGAAGTAAGTTTGGAAATATGTTCACATGCGTGTGTGTGACACAGCAAAACTGCACCCCAGAGCATCTTAGAAATAGTAATTATATTAATAAAACATCATTTAAAAATCCTGTTTGCTGTTCTCAGCCTAGTCAAACGTGTCTGACGGTGCCAGTTCCTGTCAGTAGGGATTTGTTTATCTTAGGAAATCATCAACCTGCTCTGACACTTGACATTGCATCGTGCACCAGTCAGCTGCTGACAGCGGAGAGAGTTGGTTCTATTTTGAACATAAAGAAATCTTTTGCAGTACCAGAATCAGAACCAGGGTAGGTGCTCTTCTGCCTGGATTGGCCTGGCGTTGAGAGGGAAGAAAGCAAACAATTAAAGGACAGGGCCAGTTGTCATTTCAGCGGTAAGGAAACCCGTTCACTCAAAAACCAAGCAAACAAGTTGAAGTTGAAGATTAAGACATGATAATAATCTGGATAGTAACCTGTGATGTTCTCAGTCATCCTTGTTGTGGTTTTTGTTGTTTTGCTCTGAGTCAACTCTTAAAGGCACAGTGTGTGATATTTTTACCTGTTTACTATCAAATCCTGTGTTTCCAGTTCACAAACTTGTCCTTTTTTACTAATATTTCTCACCAACATCAATTCTAAATATTCCTCTCAACTTCAAATTATACATTTTTATATACATAAATTGTGGTCGACGCTCCATGGTCATCCACCATCTTAAAATACAGTAGCTGTTTAGGGACATACAAGCGCCACGTTACTCGTTTGGACTATGACTGTAACCTGAAAGAACCAGCAGTGGGCAGCAGTGCGCCCTGGAAGCATGGAGTCTGCTAATTCAACTAAGAAATAGAAAAGGATAGCTACACTGTTGCTTTACATGTTAATTTGAATAAAAAAATTAAATCAAAAGACACATAAAATTTGTCAGTTCGTTATCATGTCCAACACAAGGAAGCCGCATATGTTCAGACCCCCGCCCGCTGGACGCTAGCCTCTGGTTAGTGTGTCTCTAACTCCCAAACTCACCTCAAGTTGTTCACCCGTCTTTTCCTAGTACCAGAACTCCCGATCCAGATCCAGTATGTCCGTACCAGAACTCCTGATCCAGTCACAACGTGTCAGTACCAGAACTCCCGATCCAGTCACAACGTGTCAGTACCAGAACTCCCGACCCGGTCCCAACGTGTCCGTTCCAAAATACTTCTACTCAGGTCTCCTCTCTTCCTGCAGCCTGCTGTCTTTCCCAACACGCTCCAGCGTTAGCCAGTGGCTAGTCAGCGTTGTTTACTTTATCTCCACAACACCTTACTAATGGCGATGTAGTTCTGCACGCGTTACAGAGACACTTCGGCACAGAGGGCTTCTTCTCAAACGTTACCTTTAGACTTTGGTCTCCTTTTGCTGGTAATCCGTGGGAGTTTACACACAGCATACACAGCGTCTCCCCAGCTCTAGCCATGGCTAACAAGTAGCTCGGTAGCTCGTGACGCCGATCTCCACCACGCCAGCCGTAAGCCACGATTAGCTGGTGGACAAGTCAGCAATGTTTACTTGATGTCCACAACGTGTCCCCGGCTCACCAACACTCCTTCACCAGCCATAGTTAACGATCAGCCAGTGATCGCTCCATATCCATATAAGCTGGTAGCGGCAGCCAGTTTGTTTACATCGAGCGGTCCGTGATCCACATGAAACGGGTGTTGTGGGAAATTATGTTCCCCTGAAATATTCTGTTTCCCTTAGGCAGTCAAGAGCAAATATTTCCAAATCCACAGAACTTATTGTCCATTATGAGGACTAAACTACCTCAAATAAAAGGTGGTTAAACTGAGTTAGATCACATAATTTTACATAACTTTCAAAAATGATGAATAAGCTTGCTGCAAAAGAGTGAACAAGAATGTTTTTACTGTATCTTTTTTATTTTTAGGAGGAAATACAGATAAGAAATCACAAGCATAACATTATTACATTACATTACATCATTTTCCCGTTAAAGTTTTTCACAAATGTTGTGAAAATAGCCAGAAGTGCGATCTCCCGACAGGGGAGGACAGAATATTTCCGGCAAACACATTTTCTCACAACACCTGACCTCCCGGCTGACGTCACCCCTCCTCCGTGTGTGAATCGTGACCGCTTCAATAACAGAACTAGCTTGCTTCCTTCAGGACCGGTAGGCTGATAAAACAGTCATAATTATAAATGCCTTTTTAAAGAGGTCGAGTAGCTTGTTTTAAGCTTTGTGTGGGTTAGGCTACACAGGTTGGAAATTGATTATACAGTCAAACTCATGAGTGGGCCACCGTAGCTGCAATACTTTCTCTGAACTGCACGGTGCTAAAGAGTCACATTTTTTCATCATGATTTCAATGGATTTCACACACGGGGCCTTTAAACTTCCTTCAGAGAGAGACAGTTTAATAGAAGTTTAACGCAAATTATTTTGTTTTATTTTCCGGATAACGGAGTTACTTATGCAACATCCGATTTCAGGCACTTAGCGGCGTGTTTTCTGTTTTCAAACCCCTAAAAGAGGTCGGGCCTGAAATTACACAAACTATTAAATTAGACAGATGGAGTTAGCTGGTTTCCCTGGTTGTTTTCTTGTTTGTCCAGCTTGGTGACTTTCAGTCAGTTTCTCCTGCTAGAGATTAGATTCATTTGATCATCTCAGTAAACGTAAACGTTCATGGGGGCTAATCTGGAATAGAGCTAAGAGAACAACTCTCAGACTCTGTTGTTTTCCTCTCGTTTTTCCATTTAAGTCTTGAAAGTTAAAGTTGTTGTTTCTCCTTTGCAGCCTTGAAGCAGACAAGCGATATCCACAAGTGTAATGGGAGACTCCATGTTGTATATGGTGCTGTTAGCGTTCATCCATCTCAGTCAGAGCCTAGATGTACAGAAAACCCTGTATGGGTCCAAATGGTAAGTAAAAGGCTTATTTCCTTCCATTGAGCAGTTAATAATATATGTTTATTTAAGATAATTTACTGCCCTAAGGGGGCATTTATTCATACTTCCTGGTTTAGTCACCATTTGTTAGCCTTAACAGTGAAACAGGAAGCGTCTGTTTCCATTCTTCTTAAACAGTAAAATTACAGGTCTTCTCCCACCCAGTCTCACTTAACTCAGTAACAAAGACATCACACTCTCAGTAGAACACACACGCACGCACGCACGCACGCACGCACACACACACACACACACACACACACACACACACACACACACACACACACACACACACACACACACACACACACACACACACACACACACAGTGTCCTCAGGGACACATATGATCCACCAGGTGCAGGGGGACCTGCCTGATTCCAACCACCACCCTCAGCAGCAGACCACACTGACTAGGATCAAACCGGTCTGATGTGGGTTTTCAGTGTAATTTATGTTTTGTTTGGTCTGCTTTTGTTAAACAAGTGCATTGATGTGAAAAGGAATTTCTCCTTGAGGACAAAATGTCTAATCAAATCAAATTAAAGTCAAAGTAAAGCCAACTACTGCAGCGAGCGAGCCGTTTCATCCCTCTTTAGCACTTCCTTTGTTTGAGCTTTTCTTGTGTTGTGTTACACCCCTGTGCTAACCACCATCAGATATGAAAACAGTGCAACACATGCACAATTACCATCAGATTACCACAAGACATATTTCATAAGAAAGCCATTTAATTACGAAACTCTTTGGAAAGTATCTTGTCAAAATTGACTTCTTGAAACCATATGAAATGTTAGCCTGGCAAGCCCTTTTATATATGAGAATAAAGGGCTGGGTGATATGGCTTTTTATTTATTTGTTTATTTATTTTATTTATGATTTGTTTTCTAAAACCCCCCCTAATTATTAAGAAAAGCAATAAGTACAAATGGAAAACAACTTAAAGCAAATTTTGAATTTATTTAATCAAAAGCATACCTTTGGCTATGTGCAAAGCACTTTGGTGATTATTCTCCACCGTGCCCCTTTCCTGTCATATGCGGTGCCTTGTGCAAAAGATTTGGATACAGTTAGCTGTTTTTTAGCTAAGGTGTGTTGGTCACTACAATTTAGTTTGTCTTGGAGTGACAGGCATTCTTCATATTCGGCTGGATGCCTCTGTTTCCGCTGTAGGAATAGGTTTGTGGTGTTGCTGCCTTTGACGGCGATGGGATTTAGGCAATTGTTGCAGCGTGAGGTCTCCGGCTCCATGTCTGTCGCAGCAAACCCTTACCAGTTCCAAACAACAGTTTTGTGTGTGCTATGATGTTGTTGCTTGCCATACTGCGATGTGAAACTAACCCTACGGAAGTGCCAAGGAGCCAAAAAGGCACCGTTACATAAAAACTAAATTTACTTATTTTTAAATCGCCCGCAACAAAAAAACTCTAATTAATTAATTAATTAATCGATTTATTGCCCAGGCCTATGAGAATATATAGTCTGGCCACGGTCTATTGACAGATCTCAGTCGTGGGGAATAATCTACGGTTGTCTTTCAAACTGTCTCCACATGCTATTGGACAATGTGACATACTCACCGCTACAGATGTCAGTCACGAGGCAGTCCACCATACACCGTCAAAGTACATGCAACAACATCCTTTTTTAAAATAAACTTTAGTACCTCTAACTGCTTTTGACTCAAAGGAAAGCTCAAGTCAAATACTGTATATGCCATAGCCCTCTCACACTACTGATAAGATATCACCCTAACCCACGCTAAAAGATCTGGTCTATTTTTTTTTAAGTTTTCTACATTTCATCATGTTTCTAGGAAGGTTTAGTAAATGTTGTTCTTATATTTAGCTACTAAATATTTGTTGTATTCTGTCAACTACTCAGTGTTTCCCTGTAAACCACGAAGCACCCCTCATTGTTTATCTGTTCCTCCCTAAGGTTTCAGGAAAATGTCCTAAAACTTAGTGATTTGGCATCCAGAAGCAACTCACAGCAGCTCCCAAATTCTCACAACTTCTCTGTGGATATTCGAATGCCTGGTGTTTTGCCAACTCAGGTGAGGCTTTTATTAAATTAAATGATATTACTTTGGGCAAACTGGGATGTTAAACGTCAGAAGTTCACTACAAAAAGTAAACTAATCCACTCAGTCCTGAATTACCGACAGAAGTGTTCATCTATTGTGAGTTCATGTTGGGCTTTTGTGTCTCCATATGTTAAAAAGAAAAACCTCCCAAGAGGCATTTTCTCATCATACTGCTCTGCTGACAAACAGAATCTGAATGTGGTTCTGCACTGCAGTTATAAGAAAGCCAGCTCATGTTTATGTAAATCATCCGGTCTGTTTTTAAAAATTGAGCTGTTTGCATCACATTTAGCAGGAAACATCAACATCTCCTAAGGGGTGTGGGTACTAAGCCTGGTTAGGACTCCAGACTTGTGGTCACTAGGTGTGACAGCGGATCATGAATGTTGAAACAGTGGGTCTGAAGTTGTTTTTTAGGTACCACGCCCTTCCTACAAAGCTCCATGCATTAGGCCTAATTTCTAAACCCTGACCCAGTTTGTTGTTCATTCCTTTTAAAGCAGCCGATATACTAAAAGACAGAAATACATCCCACAAACATCAGTAAGTTCTCAGATTGGCTTTTATGTTTGTTAAAATAATAATATTAATTGGTGCAAATCAAATTATTTTTAACAACACAATGAGTGATTTTACAGCAGCCTTGTTTTTTGACATTTCACCTTGTCGTTTGGTATAAAAAGAAAAAAAAATCTTATGTACAAAAAAAAGCACAACTTGCAATAAGGTGAAAGTTCTTAAATATAATCAAATTTTATCTGCCAGTGCGTTAAACAAAAGTTGCTTGGCTAGTTTTCGTAAAACTGGCAATTAAATCTAACATTAGACTTCTCTTTTTTTAATTGCTCATCCCATTAGTAGATTCCTTTACTCAAAACAAGAACATGTGATCACATTAAAGCTTATTTTAAGGACTTGCTGTTTTTTGTACATAAGAACATTTTTCCTTTTAGAATAAAAATACAGTAAAATGTCTAAAAACAAGGCCATCTCCTTGAAAACTATTTTTTGCTGTGTATCACATTGACAGTCTGTTTTTTCGATGTTGACTGTAGAAAGTATTGATTTCAACAGCCATAATAAAAACATAGATATACGTTTGGGTTATTTATGACAAAATGCTTTAGCCATTTATAAATAACTAGTTTTCCTTCTTACTGTCTGAACTTAAATAAACAAACATTGTGATGTTGTACCATTATCCCTTGTTTCTGTCGCACTTCTTTTGTTATTTTATTTTCAGTGTAATCAGACTTCATGTGCTTTACATTTACAATCATTTAGTTGTAGATGATGATAGTTTATGTGTTACTTTGGTTTTGTAACAACAAAATCAGCTAGCTACACTCAGATTCCATTTACAATAAAGCACTCCAGCGCCTCCATCTCATCAGGAAATTAAGGGATTTTAATGTCAGGAAAAACATTTTAACTAGGGTCTACCGGTCAATCATAGAATCCATTTTAATGTTTAACATTACATCCTGGTACATCTATCTCACTTGTAAACACAACAATAAACTGCAACGGATCACACATCAAGCAGGCTAAATAATTAGTTCACCACAAACCCCCTCTTTCCCTGCTGCATGAGCTCTCTGTGAGCAGGAAAGCCACGCTGACCACAGAGGAACCTTCTCATCCCCCCCACCAGTCCTTCAGTCTTCTCCCATCAGGCAGGAGATACAGAATCCCACTGTCCAAAAAAACTATCCATAAGAAAGCATTCATCCCATCAGCAATCACAGCCCTCAACAGACACAGAACTTCAATAACCCGCAAATGATTTTATGTGTTTTAGGCATATAGTTGCATCTTTGGTTTTATGGCTTTAAAGCTCATATTTGTGTTTTTAGTTTTTTTATGATTTTTTATTGTATTTACTGTTCTATGAAAGTGTGAATGATGAGATGATGATGAGCCATGTTGAAAGACAAATTTATGTAGCCACTTGGTGTCAGACAATAAAGTCATTCTATTCTATTCTAGCATAAATGACAACATCACAGTGCCAGCCTGCTGACTAAATAGATGCATAGCAGGAAACTGACATGTTTCTATGCTGTATTGTAGTTGATGGCTGCTCTGTATAACACTGTAATTATCATCGTGGTGTTGTTTTTGTATTTCAGTCAGACACTTACCTTTGTACCGCATTTCCTGTACCAACCAGTCAAGATGCATATATTGGTGAGTAAATCTGTTGTAGGGTTGTCACGGTATGAAAATTTAACCTCACGGTTATTGTGACCAAAATTATCACGGTTTTCGGTATTATCGCGGTATTTTTTAAACGGTGTTGCATATGTTCAGAAAGCATTGATAGTCCTGTTCTACACAAACTGAAATAGTTTTGAAAAGGTTTAACAGTGTTTATTAAACCTAAAATAACACAAAGCCTTAGCAAAAGTGCAACTTTTCACAAGTAAAGGAACACATAGCTTATTTTTCTGGAACATGTTACAGTAGTCAGTGCAGGTTTAAATTATACAAATCCAAACATTCAAAACATAAACAATATGTAAACAAATCAAAGAAACACCACTTGTTTTCTCATATACTTGTTTTCTTCATTATCAAAATGAAAATCTAAAACTCCAGTCCACACTTGACTTGAGCGCTGTACAAGTCAACCTTAAAAAATATGTATTTAAAATAAATAGCCACTTTAAACAAATTACTAAAATAACTACTACACTATGTAATCAAATCCAAATGTTCAAGTATAAATGGCATTGAATAAGTAAACAAATCAATGACAAGGAACTAATTGTATATTTCTCTTCATCATCAACAAATAAGATGCTTCATCCAGCAACAGGGTGTCCGTGACACGGTTTAAATGCTGGCAGAGGACGCTGTGGCTGCAGTATATAGTGACTCGTTGCATTCTCTCTCAACCAAAAGTCCTCACGTCATGCATTTCAGCTAAAATGCTAATGTTATCTTACCTTGCACTGGCTGTAGAGACGTGGGTGATCGTCACGCAGATGTGCCATTAGATTCGAAGTGTTGCTGCCTTTTGCAGACACTTGTTTCCTGCACGTTCTGCAAACGGGATAGCCGTCTTCCATTAACTGTCCCTCAGCGTTTTTCAGAAATCCAAAATATGCCCATACTTCCGATTTAGTCTTCTTTGAGGGTTGATGGATGTCCTGGGCGCTGCCGTCTCCTCCTTCGGCCATTATTTCAGCTTCAAAGTTTTGGTGCCGTTGCAAACTAAAAAGTGCGTGTGCGCGCCGCGGGAACTTCAGCTGAAGCGACGGTGGCTGGTAAGGGTCACCGCGCCGAAACCCCGGCCACGGTAAACCCACCGAGATAATTTAGTTTTTTAAAAACTGGACGGTTATTTTTATTGTCAACTTTTTTACCGGGTTTTACCGCTATACCGGTTACCGTGACAACCCTAATCTGTTGTATCATGTTCACTGTAATGTACAAACACCTGACATGTAGGACTAAAACATGTGCATTTATTTTAAAGAGCAAGTCACTCCCAAATAAACTTTTTTGCTGACAAACTTTATTATTATTATTATTATTATTATTGTTGTTGTTGTTGTTGTTGTTATTATTGTGTGTCTAAAAGTGTTGTAGACTTGTGTAGTCATTATTTAGGCATTTTACTGCATGTTATTCAAAATTTAAAAAATTCTGCCTAAAGCAGTCATTATCGTACCCTCTTCAGGTTAAAGCTCTGCACCACATTGAATCGGCCATTGCTGTTGGCTTAAGCCTAGTTTATGCTTCAGCTTCGGTACAGAGACACGCAACGCCATTATCGAGTCGAGCCCACTTTCTAAACGCCCGTCAAACGAGACGAAGAACGCAAGCTTGTGATTGGTCAGGATGCCGCTTTCGTCAACAGCACCCTCAAAAACAAAGAAAGTGGAAGATATCTAGCGGCAGACATGGAGCAGATTGAAGAATACCTCACAGAAAAACTCTAAGAATATGAACATTTTATTCAGCTGTGACTGGAGGAGTGTATGATGTGCAGCAAGCATTTTCTTTGTAGATAGAAATGATGGGAAACGTGGGTTTAGAGGTAGCGAGCACATGAAGACGTGGAAGAGAATGAAGGACAAATTTGTCCGTGTTAAAAAGTGTCTGAAATACAAAAACACAATATAAACACAATAGTAAATCTTGGACCGGATACGACAGATACCCCAAAACAGCGCTACGCCCTCTGTTGTCCTGGCGGGCAATTGCTTTTCAACACTCCCCAGGAGACGGAGAAGTCCGAGAGCAAAATGTCTCCGTCAATGTATGTGCGTCTCTCCATCGTGGAGCTGACTCAGAAGCATAAACTAGGCTTTAGAGGTACTGAGTGACATTGCCAGTATTATATCAGCTGCACCTCTCTGCACTGCAGTCGAGTCTCTGCCACACCTCCAGCTGGCTCTGCCACTTATGAAACAATAAGGCTCAGAGCTATTGGCCTCCTTCAAATAACACTTCCTCCTGCCTTTCCTCTGATGGAGAAGGTGGACAGAAGTCCTACAGTGGGCTGCTGTTTCTCTGTCTGCTCACTGATTGAGCTGTGTGTATGTATGTTGGTGAAGCTCTTGAGAGCGTGCATGAGGGTCTCAGCTCTCTGTCTGCTGGCCACGCCTCCTTTTTTTCAAACAGGAAATGTGGGTTGAGTAAGACTCCGGTTGGGGGTGACTTGCTCTTTAAATAGTTTAGGCTGGGGCTTTATGGTTTATGTCAAAGTCACAGTTAGACTTGTGGGATTAAGAGCTCAGATGGAGAAGAAGTTGATTAACTTAATAATGAATGACTTTTAATCAACATGACACCTCCTAACCCAAATGTATTTCTTCCTCAGTGGATTTTATACCTCATGCCAGTATGAACACAGTTCATCATATGCTGCTGTTTGGCTGCCGGACCCCTGTCTCCACCGCTGGTTATTGGTAATACGCAAATTACTATCAAAATACAAGCAGGAAGTGTCAAATTTTGTTTAAGATTAAATTCATTATTTAGATAACATCTTTGAGAAGATGGTGTATGACAAACCAGGGCTGATACATAAATAAATACACTTAAAGCCTGCTACCACTCCTTTAATCTATGCAGCTGTCTGCTTATCTGACTGCTATTCCATCCACAGCAAGAAGAGGACATTTCAAGATTTAAAAGAATCATTTAAACTATTTTTACTGCTAATCATCAAGGTTCATTATAACTGTGTTTAATTACTGAAATGAATTATTATTCTTTGGTTAATAATTATTTATGATAATCAGTAATGTTTAACTATGACAAGAATCATGTGCACTTAGTCCGCTCACACAGGTCACAATAACCAAGTTAAAGGTAACTTGCGCTCACATGATCTTTTCCCATAACACCAGAACTTTCTATCACCAGGGAGGCGTGTTTCTGAGGGTTTGTTAAACCGTCCTTCTACATGTCAAAACCTGATTCGTTAGAAATGATAATAGCCAACTTTTAAAACAGAACTCTCGTCATTTGCGAGTGAGTTCTAGAGAAGGTTGGGCAGCCGTTCTGGTGTTATGGGAAAAGATCATGTGAGCGCAAGTTACCTTTAACTTAGTTACTGTGACCTGTGTGAGCTGACTAAGCATAGCGTAATTTCAATTTGGGGGTGCATGGTTTATATGCAGGTAGCGGTGCTGCGGCTGCTTTATATAGCGACTCGTTGCATTCTCCCTCAACCCAAATCCTCGGATCACGCATTTTAGCTAAAATGCTAACGTTAGCTTGCCTTGCGTTGACTGTAGAGTTGTGGGTGATGGTCACGCAGATGTGTCATGAGATTTGAAGCGTTGCTGCCTTTCACAGACACTTTTTCTGCACGTGCTGCAAACAGGATAGCCGTCTTCTATCAACTGTCCCTCGGCATTCTTCAAATATCCAAAAGATGCCCATACTTCCCACTTTGTCTTCTTTGAGGGATAATAAATGTCCTGCGCGCTGCCGTCTCCTCCTTTGGTCATTATCTCAGCTTTAGCTTCAAGAAAGTTTTGGTTGTAAACATCAAAGTGTGCATGTACCGCCGGCGACTTCAGCAGATGATACGGTGGCTGGTAAGGGTCACCGCACCTACACCGCAGCCACGGTAATCCACCGAGATAATTTTTTTTTAAAAAACAAGACGGTTATTATTATAACTTTTTTACCGGGGTTTATCCCTACACCAGTTACGTCACAACCCTAGTTATAATGAACCTTGATGATTAGCAGTAAAAAGAGTTTATTTAAATGATTCTTTTAAATCTTGAAATGTCCTCTTCTTGCTGTGGATGGAATAGTAGTCAGATAAGCAGACAGCTGCATAGATTAAAGGAATGGTAGCAGACTTTAAGTCTCCTGTGAAGGACTATATTGCAAGTTGGAGTAGTAACCAGGGCAAGGTGACCCAGGCTGTGTATCTGACCTGTGAGTCTTAAAACTAGGCCATTATGTGACGTTACACACACACACACACACACACACACACACACACACACACACACACACACACACACACACACACACACACCACACACACACACACACACACACATATACATATATGTTGGTACTGCTGAGTGTAGTGTCACTCATGCAATTATCTATGCAGACTATAATTGAGTTAGTGTACTCACATGATAATGAAGTAATAATGCTGCTACAGGCCAGACTCTGAATCCTACTGCAGTTTTGTTTGCTGAGACATACATAAGAGAAACATGATATTATGCTCTGAGGTGTGGTCGAGGAGCTGCCTTTGTAAACTCCAGACTCAGTGTGTTTGCCCCTCTGGTAACGAAAGGAATATGCAGTTTTTAAGTTTGCATGATTAAAATCATCACCAAACACAATCAAACTATCATTATCAGCTGATTCAAGTTTTCGATGATGTAAGTTGTTGGTTCGGAGCTTCCTGGTGTATAGCTGGGAGGAACGTACACAGCTACTATCAGAGTGGCAGTGAAGGGAGAAGGATGTCGTAACTGCACTGTTGCTGTTGTAGCGACATGAATGGCCTCATTTGTGACCCAAAGGTCACACTTCCCCAGCTGGGTCACGCTGTCCTGGCTACACTTCTATTTACAGATTGTCCATCACAGGAGACATAAAGTCTGCTGTAAACCATCTTTAATCTGACTGCCTTTTATCTGACTGCTGTTCCGTCCGCAAGATGAAGGACACTTCAAGATTTAAAAGAATAATTTTTAATAAACTCTTTTCACTGTCCTATTACAAGGCTCATAAATAATCATCATGGTTCATTATAAATGTATTTAATTACTCAAATGAATTATTATTCTTGGGTTAATAATAATTATGATTTATGATAATCAGTAATGTTTAACAGTGTAAAGAAGGTCATCCACGCAGGACACTGAATTCAGGTTAAAGGTAACTGCTCTCACATGTCTTTGCTCCATAACCAAAGCTTTCTATCTCTGAGAGGGCATGTCCTGAGGTTTTTTAAAACCTAATCTCCTCAGTTCAAGTTCGGTTTCTTGAGCTCACCAAAAAGCTCTCCGTGGCACGAGAGTCCCAGAGGATCGAGACGGCCGCTCGAAGCCTCCACTAAGCTGTTCTGTCACGCCGATAGAGTTGCTCCAATAAACGCCACCTGCAACCAGCTGACGCAAAACTCCTTCAGAGTTATTGATTTTTGAGACGCAATCAGTTTCATCAATCGTTGTGACCCGGAGACATCTCAGGACCAATTTGGTCGCACCAAGGTTCTTCTACCCACCTCCTGCTTGGGGGTTCATCATCCCACCTGACATCTCGGATCCAGAAGGGGGTCTCCTAACTGGGTGAGGTAGACACTTCCGACAGATTGCGTCCGAATGCTGTTTCTTTAAGAAATAACTTAGTTCAGCTGCAAAACAACTCTTTCACCCAGAACGCGTTTTCTCTCTCTGATAGAAACCTTTCTGAGACCTCTCATTCACACATCCAAACACACACATTTTATTTTAGTTTTCATTCAGACACAGGTTGCTTTTAATACCAAGTTTTAATATCAAAGTTTTTATAAAATTATCATTTATAAATTGTCTTTTAAATTGTCATCTTTAAATTGTTAGCAATAAATTCTTAACTTTTTAAACCTGACTCTTCTTTGAAATGAAACACAGAATGGTGTATATTTGGTTATTGAACGAGCAAAGATTCCTTTTAAATCTTCTGATTTAATGAATAAACTTTTGCTATTAATTTAAATCTCTTAAATTAAATATTAATCTTTGGATTAAATATAGACCAAGCCAGTTGGTGTATGAACTTCTATCGATTATATAAATATATAAATATAAGTTCATAAGCCAAATTGTTTGATCTTTCTCAGAATCTGAATAGCACAGCGTTAAATTCTAGTTATGTAGATTGTCTCCGCTACACTGTATCACCATGTTGGTGTTATTATTCACACACAGTATACCTTTTAAGGACTTACTGGATCTGTCCACTGCTCTGTCTGCATTGGTGGGTGTTAGTCTGTCCAGATAGAGAGCAAAACTAGAGACTAGGTGGAGCCAGCTTTCAGTGAAAACACAACAGTGGTCTCATTCACACACTGTTTGCAATTGTAGCTATAAATAGTCCATTTTATTGTCCGTGAACTATGGAAAAGTGATGGAATACTCATGCTGGTTTATGTGGGTTAATTTTAAAGCTCTGGATCTCTTTACCTGCTTTCAAGGCCTGCATGTCAGCAGGGTGTTTCCTCAGCTTTTTCTCAGATTTTATCTCCAGCAACACCCCTTGTTGAAGAATAGATTTACAAAACCATAAAACCTTTTGGGTTTGGTTGTTGGTTGTCTATAAATAGCCTGTCATTGTTTGTTTTAGGTGTGCCTGTATGTTTTGTTCCTTCCAGATTCTGCAGTAAGCATTGGGAGTAATGTATTTCTTCTTATTTTGTTTTCTGCAGGGACTGCGGAAGTTCACAAGGTACTTGTAAGGATGAAGCCTCTATTATGTATGCCTGGGCACGGAATGCACCTCCAACAAAACTACCCAAAGGTAAGACTCACATAGGTGATTGATAACCTATTTTATTACACCTCTTCTCTAACTTAAAGTTATATGCTAGCATGTGACTTGGTCTAGCCCATAGACTTCACTAGGATTGGCCCCAGGACTGGAGGAAGGAACACGTAGGCCCCCCCCCCAAAAAATCTGTTTAATTATTTTTATGTTATTTTATTTGGTTTAGTTTGTTTGTTGTCTTTACTTTGATATGATTTCTGAACAGATTGTTTTTGTCTTTTCATCAGATGTTGGTTTTAGAGTTGGAAAAAATTCAGGAATGGCCTATTTTGTGCTGCAGATTCATTATGGAGACGTCAGCTCCTTCAGAGGTAAGTGCTAAAAAGTATTCAGTTCTTACATGATCAAAAATTCTGTTAATAATGTAATGTCAGTAACAAGACTTTTTTCAAGAAAGACTTTCCCTCTGAAAAGTAATAAATGAAACAAATGAAGCTTTGTTTTACAGAGGAAATCAGTCTTTTTGTCATAAATTTTTATGTAAGGTACATTACTGAGCACAGGTTTAAAAAAACAGATTATTTCGTTTTACAAAGCTTTTATTTTATTTTATCTTATTTGTATGTATTGATAGTTTTTGCTTGTATTTGTCTGATATATGTACAGTATATGCTTTAAAAAAAGAAAAAAGAAGACCAATAATGTCCCAGCATCAGATGAACAGTGTAAACGAGTAGAAAGCATCTTGAAGGACCTGACTGAAGATTCAGTTTCTCAGATGTCCATTCTTTGGATTTTGACCATCATTGCTGAGCTTGTAGTAATCCACCAGTAGGAGGTGGTTCTGGTGGTACCAGACCGCAAAGTCCTATGTCATTCATCCACACTCTCTGCCATCTTCACATGTGAAGTCACCAGAGAATGTTCTCTTCCTTAACATTCATTTCGATGTGTCACTATGGGATACGCCCCTCAGCGGATTCCTCAGAAGCACTTATCTCAATATGCCAATCCTGATTGGCCAGTGACCGTGACGTATGCGTCACCTACTATAAGAAGCGAGCGTCCCAACGCCCGCGTCATTCAATCACCTCTTCTCGCTTCGGTGGTCGCTTATCTCTCAGGTAAGTTAGCTCAACTGTTCACAGACGGAGCCAGCTAATATTTTCTCTCCATCGCTGAACGCTAACTTACTGTCCTGACCTTCACCATAGGTTCGGGGCACAGCACACCCCAGTGCACCTGTTCACACCAGTTAGTTCACATGGGAGCCGCTCCTCCCACCAGAGGAGTTGATGGCGCAGGAGCTCGCCTCTGTACCTGCAGGAAAAAAATCTCGAGCAAAGACCCACACAAGGTCTGCTCTGGCTGCCTTGGGCTGGAACATGCCCAGCTAGCATTAGAAGTTCCCGGGTCATGTGAGAGCTGTGCTTGCTTCACCCTGAAGAGCCTTCGCCGGCGGCTAACGCTTCAAGCTAGCCTGTCGGGGAAGGACCCATGCCTGCCGGCCCCTGGGCCACCGCCTGGGGACGCCGACAAACATGCCCTCCCGGAACCGTGTGCCGAGCCCGTCTGGGGCTCCCAGCTCGAGCTGGCAGTTCCGAGCCAACCCGTCAAGGACGTGTTGGAGTTGGACTACGGAGATGACGAGGACACCTCGGAACTCCTCATTTCAGAAGAGGACGAGGATGATGACGTTTTTCTCCCCCTCGCTCAGGCTTTTATGCCTAGCTTTCCGTCCTCTCCCCAGGAATGAAGCGGTTTCTCCGGCCGCCCACCTGGACATGCAGTCAGTCTGCAGATGCGCTGCAACCAGGCTCAACATCCCCTGGCCCACCGTGGTCACTGAAGCTGTCAGATCCCACTACGAGGGAAAGAAGCTTCCTCAGGCCACAAGGGCGGCAAAGCCTCTTCTGCCCGCCTTCCCGGAGCTCCTCGAAGAGGTTAGATCATCCTGCGACAAACACCCTTTCAGCTCCAGGTCTCCTGTCCAAGAAGCCTCCTCGCTGGACTTCGTTGGTATGCATAAGCCGATGGAACTGCTGGTTGCAGCCCACCTGCACCCACGGCTCTCTGCAATGTCCTCCAGACCTCCCGCTCTCCCTGCAAAGACGGACCGCTTCCAGTCGGTGCTAAATGAGAGGGCGTACAAGGCTGCCGCCTGCCTGGTTTGAGCTTTGAATGTCTCCTCCATGCTCTCAGCGTACCAAGCCAAGCTCTGTGAAGACATGAATACGAAACAGGACCCGGAGGTGTGGGAGGAAATCACCGTGCTGACAGACATCTGCTTGCGGGTGCAGTGCTGTGCAGTCCAGGCCACGGGTAAAGCCCTGAGCATGATGGTGCTTCAGGAACGTATACGATGGCTGAACCTCACCAACCTCTCTGATAGAGAGAAGGAGGACATTTTGGACATGCCAATTGTGCCTGAAGGAATTTTTGGCCGGGGGACCGGTATTCGCCCGATCCGGGATCAGAGGGCCCTGAACCAATCCCTGAGAAAGTACAAATTCAAAATACTCGCTCTCAACCCTTTTGCATCTGATTCACCAGAATGACTGGTTCACTACAATCGACCTGAGGGACGCATACTTTCACATTCCCGTGTACCCTCCACACAGGAAATATCTGAGGTTTGCCTTTCAGGGAATGTGTTACGAATACACCGTGCTCCCCTTCGACCTCTCGCTGAGCCCAAGGGTGTTTTCCAGGTGTACAGAGGCGGCAATTGCCCCACTGAGAGAGGGGGGCGTTCGACTGGCCACTTATTTAGACGACTGGCTTCTGTTGGCACGGTCCAGAGAGGAGGCCACGTCACACACGTTGGTTGTGATCCATCACTTGTGTGGTCTGGGTTTCAGAATAAACTTGCAGTAAAGTGTTTTACTCCCTTCTCAGAAAATAACCTTTCTAGGTCTGAATCTGGACTCAGAGGCGTTCACGGCCCGTCTCTTGGCACTGCGCGTGAACGTGCTCTCAATCTGCCTGGCGCTCTTCTGCCTACACAGTTCGGTGCGGTTTGCATTGTGCCTCAGACATCTGGGTCTCATGGCGTCGGCTATTTCTGTAGTACCACTTGGCTGTCCACACATGAGAGATATTCAACGCTGGGTGGCTTCTTTGGGACTTTCTCCAGCGTGCCACAGAGCGCACAGGGTGACGGTCTCTGCAGCGTGCGTCCCCTCCCTCTTGGCACAGCGGATGTCTTTGGGGTTGGTTCTCGTGAGGAAAGTGGTCACAACGGATGCAAGCCTGTCAGGTTGGGGGGGGGGGGGGGTCTCCTGGAAGGTCGCTCTGTCAAAGGTGTGTGGAGCAGAGAGCTCTGGGGAACACACATAAATTATTTGGAACTCCTCGTGGTCTTTCTAGCCCTGAGGCGCTTCCTGCCATTTCTCTCTGGCCATTATGTCCTAGTGAGAACAGACAACACCACGACTGTGGCTTATATAAACCACCAGGGCGGGCTGCGCTCCATGCCGTTACACACGCTGGCACGCAGACTGATCCAATGGTGCAGCAGACGTTTTCTCTCGATCAGAGCCACCCACGTCTGGGGTGTTCTGAATCGGGGGGCGGATCTGTTGTCCAGAGGGATACCCCTGTACAGGGATTGGAGCCTGCATCCAGCAGTGTTGGAACAAATTTGGATCCGGTTCGGCAAAGCCGTATTGGATCTTTTTGCCTCCAAGGAGAATGCTCAGTGTCCACTGTCTTTCTCCCTGCGTGACCAAGACGCTCCACTCGGCATGGACGCGCTGGCGCACGACTGGCCATCGGCACTGCTTCATGCTTTTCCCCCAGTGGCCTTGATACCACCCACCTTGCTGAGGGTACGAGCTCAGCGCCACACACTCATTCTGGTGGCCCCATACTGGCCAGCCATGCATTGGTTGGTGAACATTTTCCAGCTCCTAGAGGGCCAACCTTGGAAATTGCCACCTCGCAGGAACCTAGTGTCCCAAGCTGGCAGCTCAATCTTCCATCTTCATGGAGGGTGTTTGAAGCTTGGTGCCAGGGCAGGGATATCTCACCCTCCCAGTGCCCAGTAAATGTCATTCTGTCTTTCCTGCAAGAATTGATGGATGGGAAGAAGGCTTTCTCCACCATTAAAGTGTACCTAGCAGCCATTTCCGCCCAACGCTCGGGTTTTAGGAAGAAATTGGCAAGTCAACACCCCCTGGTGTGTAGCTTCATGAGGGGTGCACTCAGGCTTCTCCCTGTGTCTCGACCCCTGGTGCCCTCATGGGATCTGTCCTTGGTGCTGAAGGCCCTCTCCGGGCCTCCATTTGAGCCTATGGATGGCCTGGACCTTAAGATACTGTCTCTTAAGGTGGTGCTACTCCTGGCTTTGGTATCTGCAAAGCAAGTCAGTGACTTACAGGCTCTCTCTGTGCTCCCATCCTGCACCCAGTTTGCACCAGATGACATGAGGGTGTCCCTGAAGCCCAACCCTGCCTTTGTGCCTAAGGTAGTGGGCTCCTTTTCTCCTCACAGCTTTCTACCCACCACCCTTCTCCTCTCCTAAGGAGGAGCAGTTGCACAAGTTGTGTCCGAATCGCGCGCTCAAGGAGTATGTTAATCGGACAGGGAACTTTCGCATGGGGGACCAGCTTTTTGTGTCATGGGGAGGACCTTGTAAGGGAAAACCTGTCACAATGCAGCAGCTTTCCCACTGGATTGTGGAGGCTATTTCTCTGGCTTACTCCTGTCAGGGCATTCAGGCAGCTGTAGGGCTCAGGGCCCATTCTACTAGGGGCCTGTCTGCTTCTTGGGACCTTTTTCAAGAGCTGTCTGTCCAGGAGATTTGTGCTGCAACAAGTTGGGCTTCTCCACTTGCATTTGCACGCTTCTATAAGCTTGAAGTCTCTGTCCTTGCTATGACCCACACGATTCTGGGTGTGGGGTCCTCAGCAGGCCAAGACGTACCCCTGTAGGTTGGTGATCGCTGGATAAGCTGTCTGGCAGTACGGGAGTCTCCATATCCCATAGTGAGACATTGAAACGAATGTTAAGAAAGAGAACTTTAGGTTACTATTGTAACCCCGGTTCTCTGAGTAACGTGAGTGAGATGTCTTACTAGACAACCCTTCTTGCTGGGCGAAGCAAGAAGAGGTGTTTATCTTGAATGACGCACGCTTTGGGACGCTTGCTACTTATAGTAGCAGGTGACGCGTACGTCACGGTCACTGGCCAATCAGGATTGGCGTATTGAGATACGTGCTTCTGAGGAATCCGCGGAGGGGCGTATCCCATAGTGAGACATCTCACTCATGTTACTCAGAGAACCGGAGTTACGACAGTAACCTAAAGTTTTAAATACAGAGTTGACCCTGACTCTGTAGCACTCAGGGTGGAAGCCAGAACCTTCTTGTGGTACCCCGTAGTACAGATCAGTTTGTCAGACACTCAGTCCTGTAACATAGTACAGGTGATTGGTGAGGCAGTTGGACCAATAATGTTGGAAAGAAAATTAATACACCCTCTACTGTCTTACAGATCATCACATAGACTGCTCCGGACTAAGTTTAAAAATGACTACTAAACCGTAAGTTTGGACTAAGTGGAGTCCATGTTTGAGTTAAATTCTGGGAATCATTTCAGTGCTGTGCAAAAGCAACCACATGTTTGTGTTTTTTATTTTTTACTTGTAATCTTTAAAAAAATATTTTGCTCCATGCATCCTAAGTGCCTGCTTCTCTTGTCACCTGTATAGTGTTAGAACCGGACAGTCTACTGTTGGGGTGTTCACAGAAATGTACACAGACATGATTGTTCAGTCAGTTGTCATGTGGGACATTAAAGCTCACATTTTACTAACCAGTTTTGTTTTAATTTTCCTTCCTAAAGGCAGCCGTTCATTGCTGGCATGTACCTGCTCATTTCTATGGACACGGTCATCCTTCCAGGAAAAAGAGGTGTGCCTTTTGCCCATTTTTATAGTTGTCTAAATTAGGATGCTTTTCTTCTATCATTGCTGGCTTCTGTCATGGTGGTATGTATGAACCTAACAAGAGTGTTATGTTATGATTTGAGCAATTTATTTATCTAAAAACTGTGCTTCCCTTTCCATGACAATGAACTCAATCTCAAAAAGTTAATTTCCATTCAATTTGTGAGGAAGACTGCAGAGGAAACATGGTGAGGAGACTTTTTTGAGGATGGTCTGATATTAAGAAAGCATAGAGGCCTTTTCTCTCAGTGCCCTAAAACCAATTGGGGACAGGCTGAGATTCTGCAAAAGGTTGAGAGATTGGACTACCGAGGCCTGGGAGAAAGTCGTTTATTTATTTATTTTTGACGAGTTCCTTTTCAGATTTCCATAATCATCAGAATTGCAGATGACACCACAGTGACTGTTTTATTGAGGATGGAGATGGTTCCACCCACAGGAATGAGGTCCAGGTTCTGTACAGATAGAACACAAACAACATCATGACTCTTAACACTAGGCACCCACCCCCTTTTTAGAAATAGTAAGAGAAAGAGTTTTGAATAAATACACAAGTGCGTAATGAATGGAGGACCCAGGGAAGTGCGGCAGTTCTGCGAGACCAACCAATGGATGGGTTCCAAAAGTGTTATTGGTGGGGTTTTTTAGACAAATGTGAGAGAACCAATTTATTAATTTTTTTCATTGTTAGATTTTTGTTAAGAGGCATGAAAAAATGTTTTACGTAAGTTAATTTGTTTTCCAAATCCATTATAGCAGCTTCAAAGAAGCGCTTGTAGGTGACCTATTGTCCCACCATGAGAAGGTTCTCCATTACAGTGGGGCTGCTTAGCTGTAGACAGATGAGGCCAACAGTGACTGCTTACCTTTCCACCTCACAGCGCATCAAATCAACATGAACCATCAAGAACATCTTTCATCATGCTAACAAATTATTTCATCACCCTGCCTTCTGGGAGGTGTTATGGGACATAAAAAGCTGAAAAAGCAGATTCAAATAACAGTTTTTTTTTCTTGTTGCCTTTAAAATAACTTTATAAACTTTTAGTCTCATTCATACTCCACTAAAACAATAGAAGTAGAAGAAAAAGAAGAAGAAAAATACATTTTTTGTTATATGGCGCCTCTCAAGATAAAAATTACGAGGTGCAATAGAGGCATTAATCTACAGTACGCCTGGCCAAAACAGAACTGAACTGAACTGAAATGCATAAAATGAAAGGACATGGACTATAAAATAATGCCAGTCTTAAATGAATGTTTTCTTTTTGTAGTGACAAATTCAGATGTTGCTTGTGATTATACTTCATATCCAATCTACCCGTTTGCCTTCAGGACACACACACACAGCCTTGGTGAGTCACGTTAGTAGAATCATTGTTTCTGATTTTGTTCATGTCCATGAATTAATGTGTGGATAGGGGATTTGTTTTCACAGGTAAAGTAGTAAGTGGCTACAGGATTCGGAACGGAAAGTGGAGCCTGATTGGACGACAATCTCCACAGTTACCTCAGGTAAGTAACCTCTGCTCAAAGCGCTTCTGCATATGAACTTTAGCTTAATGGGAGTTTTGCTAGCCTCCCAAAAAACACACAATGACAGATGTAACGATTAAATTAACATATTATTTAATGAACCATAAGATGTGAGATTCCATAGGAAATATGAAATCAATCTTATGGATATTTGGATAACTTGAACCATAAGTTTGGAACTTTTTATTGCAGGGATTATGTAACCACTTCGTATTAACTCAGAGACAAAAGAAAGAGAGTCAAGTTTTAAAAGTTTAAAGATTTATTACTAAACAAATTAAAACTAGACTAACTTTAAACACTAAAAGTATGGTGCAACTAAGGTGAAGTGAGACGGAGAATGGTGTAGTCTGGAATGTTGTTCAGAACCAGCAAATCTGGAGAAATGATTAGTTCTAATGGGAGTGAAGAGGATGTTTTGCACTAAGCTTTTGGTTTGGAGATTCATAACTCACATTGAGATGCCATTCTGTCGGTCTGCGTACCCTTGGCAAAAGTCCCTGTCTGGATCAGGAGGTGTAGAGGTCCAGCTTGGACCTTTCTGGAGCCGAAGCCCGTAGCACAGCCGCGGCTGCTGACCAGTCCTGTCTTGAGGTCACGACAGTTTTATTGGCATCTAGCAAGACCCAAAAAGGGGTCAACGGTTCAGCTTTTATTCTGAAAGGAACCGTTGCAGCAGTTGGAACAGAAACAGATTTATCCAGCTTGTCGTTGGTTCTTTCGGCTGAAGAGGAAAGTTACGGATTGGCCACTCCGACAACTTCTCTAGAACGCTTTGAACTGAAGTTTAAGGTGACGTGGGCATAGTTTTATAATTTGGATGTTTTGATTTACGGTTGAATCAAAAAGGGACAGATTTACCAAGTACCACCAAAACCATGCCTCCGTCAGATCTGGAAGAGTCTGACTGGGTCAGAAAAGGAAATGTGTCATGTGACTTAACATTACGTGGATCAGTCTCTAGTGGAAACATTTAAAGTTATATTACTTATTATAACTACTGATTATAAACATTTTCATTTCACAAATTGGTTCACATTTTATTATTTGACTAACACTTTGTTTGATTAGCTTATTAAAAATAGAGTTCTTCTGATTTATTAAAAGAAAGAGTCCTTTGTCTTCATTCTTCTCTTGAGCTGGAAGTTTAGAAGCAAATGCATGAGACCTTGAGTAATATCTCATGAAGATTAGTTCTGTGTCAGAGACTTCTGGTTTTGCTTTGAGCAGAGAAAAACAGAGCAGGGCCTTTTAGGTCAGAAATGGACGCTACACAGAGATGATTGAACATCCTGTGGAAATAAAAAAGATCAGTTCTAATCTTAAAAACCCGCCTAATCTAAGGCTAATGGGCTCGACACACGGGAGGCGACATCGCCTCTCCTCCATTCATTTTCAATGAGACATGCGCGACAAAGCGATAATCGCGGGTCTCCCTCCTACCAAGCCAAACGCGAAAAACGTGTGTGTGAAATTTTGCGCTCGTGCACGTGTCGTGCACAGGTGACCCAGCGACGCGATCCCAGAAAGTTGAAATATTTTCAACTTTTCATCGCTATCGCTCGGACGAGGACCAATCAACGGAGGTTTCATTCACTGACCAATGAGCGGACAGGATGCTCCGTACACCTCTGAGCAAACATGAAGGAGAAGTTGATTATTATTATGTTTTATATAGTAAAATCAGAAGTAAGATTTCACATAACTCTAGCAGCATCTTGTGAAACATCACTTTTTTTTAACTCTGAACCGCTTAAATAACCTTAATTCCCTCCAACCTGACACAGCCAAACAAAACAACGGAAGTTTCAATTTCGCCATGGAACAGAACGCGTAGACGGCTTTGCCGCTGGCCGCTGCCGCGGATCGCCTCCCGTGTGTCAGGTAATAAAAGCGACAGTGACAAATTTAGCTTATCGCGGTCGTTTGTCACCTCCCGTGTGTCGAGCCCATAAATTTGGCTTTGTTTTGTAGAGTCTTACACTAACAGAAAGGGGATGTGTTTGTTTCTTTGCTAAGGGATGAATGTGTTTTTTGTTTAGGCGTTCTATCCTGCTAACAGAGAGGTGAATGTACAGTACGGTGACACAATTGCTGCCAGATGTGTGTTTACTGGTGAGGGCAGATCTTCCAAAACATACATTGGGTGAGTTTTACAAAACTTTATAAAAAAAAAAAAAAAAAAGAACAAAAAGTGGGTGAATATGCTTTTTGATCTGGTCATTTTTGCCCATTCTGCATTTTGAACATGTTTCTTCATTTATAATAAGATCTTCATCAACATTAGTCTGACAAATCAGGATGAAAGTGAGACAGATGCAGAAAAAACAGTAAAAATCTATGAAGTTGTTTTTGTTTTCTAGCTTGTAAGCACCAAGGGGCTGCTGTGTCATTATTTAGGAAATCTGGTGTCTATTTCAACGTCTACATTTCAAAACATCTCCTCTTTATGAAGCATTTAAAAAAATCTTTCTTATTAAATATGTTTATGTCTAGAGGGTGCAACTACAGAAAAAATCTGTTTTCACATTTATTCTGATAGTGTGATTGGGACAATTGGTGAAATCTGGTTCTGCTGTGTAAATATCAATAATAGATTTACAGGTTTTGGATTTAATAATCATTGCTTGTGAAATTTAGCATGCAGGTATGTAGAAAACACGTTTGCTCTTCACACTATATGAAACACTTAGAAATGCTTTAAAATTGAATTAACCCTCCCACTGTCCTAATGGGTGTGACCCCGCGAGGAAAGTTGACCATTGAGCAGGATTGATGGTTTATCCCTTGAGGTCCACGTGGCAGGGGTGAGGAGTGAGGAGTGAGCACCACCTCACCCCTGCCACGTGGACCCAAGGGATAAACCATCAATCCTGCTCAATGGTCAACTTTCCTCACGGGGTCACACCCATTAGGACAGTGGGAGGGTTAAGAAACGTTTTGTCACTTATATTTTTATGTTGCCTGGCAAGCCACGTTTCAATTCCGGTTCCTATCGATTCTCGTTTTTGATTCTTTGAAGAGGCAGGGTTCAAAAACATTACATATTTTAAATTAGCTAACCATAGGTCTTACTTGGTGAAATAGTCTGAACTTCTTCAACTTTTCACAAGACACACCATGCCGGCAAATCAGCGTCATATTACCACAGTGGTGTTTCTAATAAATGCACCGTGCTGGCATGGCGATGTGCAAATTTTGCGACATTCGTTCTGCCTCGCTTGGTAGTAATATTGCGGTAATTGCCTGTACGCCGATTGTTCCTTGGCACAACAGAGGGCGGTATCATAATCTTGTAGGGAGCTACTGCCGAACAGCCGGCAACTATATTGAAAATAAAAGTAAACACGGGCTGTAAGTTTTGCTTTTCAAATAAAATCAGCTGAGACGGCAAACAGGAGTGCTGAGAACGCCCCCATACCCCTTTTATACCGCCATCGCGTAATCTTTTGTCAATAGGACACGATTGCACCACATTATCGCCTCACTCTGACCACTTATAAACAACCTAAGGCTCTCATATGACGCCACAACGTTGCAGCAAATTGAGGGCATTGTTTTGTAAAAACGGCTTTTGTTTCTGACCACAATGTCTAAGCCTCCTGCTTACAACCCAAGAATCCTCTAGGGTGAGAGGCAAAACTTCTTCAAGATAACCAGACAAGTCCAGCTGTTTTTAACTAAACCCTCAGGATGATCATGTGCAGGATGAATGAGAATCTACACCTACATGTTGCAGCAACATGTCAGTCAAAAGGGCAACTGAAACTTACATGTAGCTGCTATCAGTAACAATTGAACACATTTAAACAAGCTCTCAATAAACTAAATAGTGCAGAAAATAGAACTATACCTTAAGAGAAAAAAAAGTCATAATATTTCCTTTTAAAGCTGAAAACTAGAAACCAGTACCATTGTTGTCTGTATTCTTACTTAGTTTTGTGTGCTTGTTTTCTTGTCGCAGTGGTACCTCAGCTGATGAAATGTGCAACTTCTATATAATGTATTACATGGAAAGCAAACATGCCATTCCCTTTATGAACTGCATGGAACCGGGCTCTAAGGAACTGTTTAGATCAATCCCTGCAGAGGCAAATGTTCCCATCACGGTCCCTCAAATGAATTCTAAGATGCATATGGAGCACACTGCAGGTACAATCTTTCACTTCAGTCTTTCATTTGTTCCTAATGTTTCTTTTCTGCACAAGAGTATCTATTTCAAAATTATACTAATGTAGTATTTTAAACCTAAACTATGAGAGTAGTAAGCCATGTACACAGGAAGTCTGAGAAGTTCTCTGTGTAAAAGCTCATCTCAGATAACTGGATAGTTTGTAGGTGTTGGTCGCCAGAAGGTTACATGATTCATTCGATGTTGGAAGCAAATAAAAGTTGGGTTCTATGTGCCAAGGATGCACCATGGCTTAGCCTGGAGAAAGGTCTCTTGAATCTGCTTTCTTCTCTATTTTGATACTCCATGTTTTTCTTCAGCGGGTTGTCTTCACCATGTCTATGTGCATAAATGTACTGAGTTGCTACCATCTGATTGGTTGACAGAGTTAACAAGCGGTAGTTCTGGTCATTAAGGGTATATTCAAATTCACACAAAATGAAAACTAAAATTTCTTTTTATTTTTCAAGATGAAACGCCACTCTTGAACACCTGCGATGAAGACAAGGTTCTGGATCAGGGTATGTTCAAAGTCTTGACGTAAACAAACCACACGCATTCTCCAAAAGGGTAATTTCCTTACATTCTAACAGAACTGCATCTGAAACAATGAAAAATAGCAAACTTATAGCAAATAGGGTAAACTTAGCTTGATACAAGAAATTCATAAAAATTTAATTTGCTAAATGAAGCTTTTAAATGATAATTTCCATGAAACTGTGTAAAAAAAAACGTTTTGTCATATTGAGACTACGCCTCAAATCACATCTTGTTTTCTCTAAATACCAGAGTCTTCCCACCCTGGAACTCTGTTTTCACATGGTCTGTATGCTGTAGATATTTAGCTGCTTTAAAAGTAAATTGTTGGGTAAATATGCTTCTGAGGAGTTCTGGGGCCTCATTTATCAAGCTTGCTTACGCACAAAACGGGGTTGAAAAACTGCTTAAGCAACTTTCCACGCAAACTTTGGGATTTATGAAAAAAAAACTTAGCGGAAAAATGTGCGCAACTTTAAGTTGACTAAGGACCTTGCTTACACACATGTTGGACATGGAGAGCACCTGCAGTGCTGCTGCTGAGAAGGATAAAATTATGAAATCCTGCAGCATTATCACTTGTACTGCTTCATTTTCACATAAAACAAGACCCCCCACACGCACACACAAGCGCGTACACACACATGCACACACACACACACACACACACACACACACACACACACCCTGAAGCGCAGAATACGGAATGCCAAATATCCGCAGGGGGACAGATTGAGACAGAATGTCATGCGTCTGTGACAGTGTGTGTCCTGTGGCCCAATTGATCATGCGCCCTGGCTACTTGGACAAGGGAGATCTCCATCTGGCTGACTGGTTAGCGCGCGTGACTTTCACCTGGGAGTCTGGGGATAGAATCCTGATCGGGTAATTTTTTTTATATCCGCCACAGATCTCTCTGAAGAATTCACAACATTGACGGCTTCAGCAACGCTGTGCCACTCCGTGGATTTTCTCTTATTTGTTTTGCAAAAACACTTCCTTTCATTTCTCCACCTCACCCACAAGTACCTGAATTTCTGCTTGTGAAATAGTGCTTCCTTGATCTGCCTTGATCTGCGGTTGTGATCGAAATGCTGCAACAGCCGGCTTATGTAAATGCATGAGATCCACAAGGCACTTTGCATCGACCATTTATGGCAGAAAGTGGGCGTGGTGAGGGCGGGATGTGACTAAAAATGCAGCTGAGAAACTTTCTAGATAGTTTCTGATTTATGAAGCGGAGATTGCGTGCAGCTGTGCGTACTCCATGTTTGATAGATAACAAACCTGCTTGGCGTAAGAACATTTTTTTTGCTGAGCTTAAGTACGGTTTTAGTAAGGATTCTACGCAATGTTTGATAAATGAGAATCAAGTTTGCTGGAACAGGGACCCAAGCCAGGATCTCAGTGGGTTAAAACTGTTGGAGACAAAAAGCAAACAGGTTTCATGGAGGAGTTTTAAAATGTCATCAAACATTTAGGAGGATTCGAAATCTCCTCTTGCAGATTGCAAGGCTTCATTTTGATGTTGGAATTTTTTTTACACGTTTCAAGAGAAAACTTATCTCAAAGCAGGCACAGGCAGGGATAATGAGGCAGACGCTGCTTGTAATAAATAGTGAAAAATCACAGTGTAGCCTACTTTTGCTTTTGGCAAATTTATTAAGATTGTTGTTATTCAAATCTAGTGTTAAACTCCATAATAGAAGCTATATGTTTGGTTTGAACAGATCTGTTTAAAGTTGTTCTGACCTGAGATAGTTATTCAAAATACTCCAACTTCCAAATTGATGATGACAAAATTTCTAGCTGCTAACCTTAAAGTGACTGTGTGTATTATCCTTGGCAATAGGGGGCAGTACATACCTAAATCATTGCAAGCAAGTGGTATTTTTGTGTTTGAGTAAAGCCCAAACCCAATACTCGCATGTCCACCCTTGCGCATTTCAATTGCGCGACCCCGACCAGAAGTGCGAGTGCGTAGGGTGTCCCGATTCTCAAGTGCAGAAGTTGATCACACTTCTTTTGCGCCCTTGATCCGCACTTCACACAAGTCTGCGTCAATGCGATGATTTTCAGACGATTAGTTGATGCTCTGAAACTTTAAAGCAGCAATGAATGTAAATGTATTTCAAATAATTGTTTGGTTGTTTGTAGGGCTGAAACGATTCCTCGAGTACCTCGAATAATTCGAGTACAAAAAATCCTCGAGTCAAATTCTCTGCCTCGAGGATTCGTTTAATTCATATTTAATTAATTCGTGGCTTTGCAGTCGCCCGTGGTCATGTTTCACCCGGACTGAAATAAGTGACGCACATGCCCACTGGACTGCACACGCGAGTAGCGAATGTAACTTAACTTTCTCTTAAGCCATGGCGGACAACGTGGACCCCGGTGGAGTGCGAAAAAGACAGAAAATGTCAAGATGTGGGACCATTTTTCACGTCGTTAGGCGGAAAACGTACTCCAGTGTAAATACTGTAAAATGGATTTAGCCTAGCACAACACCACATCCTCCATGCTGCTGCAGCGCCTGTAAATGTCACTTCTGCAAGCGGACTCGGAGCCTCTACAAGATAATGCATTTTAGCCTGTTTTTCTATATATTCTGCGGACACTGTGCGACTTTTTCGTTTGTAGCACTTAGTTTCAGCTCACACCGTACGTCTGGTAGCAACACGTCGGACTTAAAATGTGCTAAAAAATAGCATTTTTACACAAAACGTCGGACTTTTTATTGTGTTATTGATGTTTGTTGTCCCTCGGGATTGCTGCAGGAGGACATGGGTATTTATGAGAGGAAAACGAAAGAAAGTAAATAAATGTTTTGTGATCAGTATAATTTGACAAAACCACAGCAAACATGCTTTCTCGACAATCCTTGTTATTGTGTGAGTAAAAACGTGTTGAAATTAAAACGGACGTGTGTTAATAGGGAAACAGCCGGCGAGCTGTTTGCGCATGCACCGTGAGCGGTTCTGGTTCTGTTTGGGCCGCAGCCGCTCGCAGCGCTACTTCAACAGTTATCCTCCTAGTTTCTGTCTGGCTTGCAGGCTAGCAGATTCTCGCACGAGGGGAAAATCGGCTCAGGTTGTTTACTTATTTTTTGCACAGCCATTTATTTACTTTGAAGTAAAGTTGAAGTGCTGAAGTTTTGAAAACTAATTTTGAATAAAACTTGAAGAATAACTGGCAATTGCTTGCTCATTTTAACAGGTCTTTCATAATTATAACATGCTATTTGATATAATGGTTTACAAATACAAAAGGGTAATTTATTAGAGTACTCGATTAATCGAAAAAAATATTCGATAGAGTACTCGATTACAAAAATATTCGATAGCTGCAGCCCTAGTTGTTTGTTTGACAGTTCTTAATAAAGGTTTTTAAAAAAGTATCACAGGGACCAGCATCCCGGCATGCTTTGCGGTCGATGACGCAATGCTCCCTGTCTCTCTCAATTGGGCAATTATTTGCACACTTGTGCACTCGAAGTCTTACTGCACACTTTTTCTAAGTGCACTTTGCTGAAGACCGCAGGGCGCAGTGCGAGTACTGGGATTGGACCTAAGACTTGCTCCTATTTTTATGGATATATGTTACGAAGCCATCTGTATTTTCTTTCCTCACAGGAACTTTTATTTTTAAGAAATGAGATGCTAAATAAAAAGGAGTTCATTCTGACATCTTAGTACAAAACTGAGTTTATAATACACTTATTAATGGATAGACTGTAGATGTGCCCCTATTTTAGAGGTGATGCACTCATGTGTTAGGGTTTTTTCACACCAGGATGTTCCAGGGGGACTCGATCGGATGGGGAATGCCTGAAAATATAACACCTCTGTTTGGTTTGCCTTTACACCGTGTTGTTTATAGCAATCCATCCCATCGGGTCAATGCCACTTACAGGTCCTCTCTCTCTGTTTATATATATAAAAAACTGTGTGTGTGTGTGTGTGTGTGTGTGTGTGTGTGTGTGTGTGTGTGTGTGTGTGTTGAAATTCCCTGAGTGAACTGACTGGTGTGTTTCTCTTTGTAGATTATCATCTGGAGCAGGTCTCATCATGGCCACAGAGTTCTCTTCAGCTGGGTCAGGTTTCAGGACTTGCTCTTGACTCCAATTCTAACCTGGTCATTTTTCACAGAGGTGACCACCGCTGGGGGATGGAGTAAGTGGCTTGTTTTCTTGACAGATCCAATTCTATATTTATAGATTTTGTTGAAAGACTTCAGTACATATTGTTTTTAGGAAAGACTTTGTGTAAAGAGTTTTAGCGAGGTATCTCTCTGCCGCTATCATTTACATAAATGTCAGTACAAAACTATTTGTAGGTCCTGTGGAAATAAAACAGAATGAAAAGTAACAAACCTGGTTTATTTATTTACTTGTGAGTGTGTGCTTGTGTTTTCAGTTCTTTTAACAATCAGGCCAGGTACCTGCAGAGGTCCCTGGGACCTATTCAGCAGTCCACTATTTTAGCTGTTGACCCGTCCAATGGCAGAATCCTGAAGGCTTCTGGCAGAAACATGTAAGAATGCGTTTCAGTGTTTTAGTCATACTATTGTAAGTATTACAGAGACAATGGTTGTTTGATAATGAATAATTTTGTGGTTTTTAGGTTTTACTTGCCCCATGGTATAACTACAGACAAGGACAATAACTACTGGGTGACTGATGTTGCTCTTCATCAGGTATGGTCTAATCTGACTGACTATTAGGGCTGCAGCCACTGAATAAACGAATAATATTCTACTAATGTTGTTCTTTTCCACTGCTGGATAATTTAACAGACTTTATTATCACCATGTTTTAGTCATGCTAGCAATTACTGATTTATAATAACTGTTATTGTTTGTTGACTTCCCTCTGAACTGGAAGCACAAGTGTTTACACATCTGAATAACTAGCAGGTTTTACTAATTAAAGTCAGTTTGCTGTATGTTTTTACTTTCCCTAAATGTCCTTATTAATCAAAACCTTTGATGTTTTTAGTTGCACTAAGTTCAGGTTAATGCAATTTGAATTATTTATATCATGTGAGACCATTTCATGGCGCTGTTCTAAAAGAACAGTTCTAACCTGAAATCCAAATGCACGCTATCCAGTTCATCCCAGTTCATTCAATACTAAATCAATCCAGTTAAAGTTGCTTTTAATCCACCTACATACAGTTCACTTCAAGTCCACTCGTTTACAATTAGAAAACAATCAAATTCAGTAAATCATAACAGCCGCTCGTTCATTTTGAAACATGGACTGCAGTACCCACATTTGACCACAGGGTGTCGTTCTTAATGTTTACTTCCTTCATTGACTGTAACGCTCTGCTCTCTGGTTCTCCCAGGAAGATTATAGCTCATCTAAAGATGATTCTAAATTCAGCTGCAGGGGTCATAATACGTCTGTTCTCTTGCTTTGTAACTTTTTCAGGTGTTGAAAGTGGACAGTGATGGTAGAGACAGAATCTTACTGGCTCTGGGAGAAGCTTTCACTCCAGGAAGTGACATCAACCACTTCTGCAAACCCACGGATGTTGCTGTAGACACAGAGACTGGGGACATCTTTGTGTCTGACGGCTACTGTAACGCCAGAATATTGAAGTTTTCTGCTGATGGCAAATACCTGTCTCAGTGGGGTGCAGGTATGCTGACTGGGCTCATGAAGGGAAACTAATGACCCAACAAATGTGTGTTCATTTTAAACTGGTGTAATCCCGTCTCTCGTCTCGTCTTCCTCCGCTTATCCGGGTCCGGGTCGCGGGGGCAGCATCCCAACTAGGGAGCTCCAGGCCGTCCTCTCCCCGGCCTTGTCCACCAGCTCCTCCGGCAGGACCCCAAGGCGTTCCCGGACCAGATTGGAGATGTAACCTCTCCAACGTGTCCTGGGTCGACCCGGGGGCCTTCTGCCGGCAGGACATGCCCGAAACACCTCCCCGGGGAGGCGTCCAGGAGGCATCCTGACCAGATGCCCAAACCACCTCAACTGGCTCCTTTCGATCCGGAGGAGCAGCGGTTCTACTCCGAGTCCCTCCCGAATGTCCGAGCTCCTCACCCTATCTCTAAGGCTGAGCCCGGCCACCCTACGGAGGAAACTCATTTCGGCCGCTTGTATCCGCGATCTCGTTCTTTCGGTCATTACCCAAAGCTCATGACCATAGGTGAGGATTGGGACGTAGATCGACCGGTAAATCGAGAGCCTGGCTTTCTGGCTCAGCTCCCTCTTCCCCACGACAGATCGGCTCAGCGTCCGCATCACTGCAGACGCCGAACCAATCCGCCTGTCGATCTCCCGATCCCTCCTACCCTCACTCGTGAACAAGACCCCGAGATACTTAAACTCCTCCACTTGAGGTAGGACCTCTCCCCCGACCCGGAGGTGGCAAGCCACCCTTTTCCGGTCGAGAACCATGGTCTCAGATTTGGAGGTGCTGATCCTCATCCCAGCCGCTTCACATTCGGCCGCGAACCTACCCAGCAAGAGCTGAAGGTCAGAGCTGGATGAAGCTAGGAGGACCACATCATCCGCAAAAAGCAGAGACGAGATTCTCCTGCCACCAAACTCGACACACTCCACACCACGGCTGCGTCTAGAAATTCTGTCCATAAAAGTGATGAACAGAACCGGTGACAAAGGGCAGCCCTGGCGGAGTCCAACCCTCACTGGGAACAGGTCCGACTTACTACCGGCTATGCGGACCAAACTCACGCTCCTCTGGTAAAGGGACTGAATGGCCCTTAACAGAAAGCCACCCACCCCATACTCCTGGAGCGTCCCCCACAGGGTGCCCCTGGGGACACGGTCATAAGCCTTCTCCAAATCCACAAAACACATGTGGATTGGTTGGGCAAACTCCCATGCCCCCTCCATCACCCTTGCAAGGGTATAGAGCTGGTCCACAGTTCCACGGCCAGGACGAAAACCACATTGCTCCTCCTCTATCTGAGATTCAACTATCGATCGGACCCTCCTCTCCAGTACCTTGGAGTAGACCTTTCCAGGGAGGCTGAGGAGTGTGATCCCCCTATAGTTGGAACACACCCTCAGGTCACCCTTCTTAAAGATGGGGACCACCACCCCGGTCTGCCACTCCCTAGGAACTGCCCCCGATGACCACGCAATGTTGTAGAGACGTGTCAACCATGACAGCCCTACAACATCCATAGCCTTGAGATACCCAGGACGAACCTCATCCGCCCCCGGGGCTCCGCCGCTGTGTAGTTGTTTGACTACCTCAGCAACTTCTGCCCCCGAGATCGGACAGTCCATCCCCAGGCCTCCCAGCTCTGGTTCCTCCTCGGAATGCGCATTGGTGGGATTGAGGAGCTCCTCAAAGTATTCCTTCCACCGTCCGACTATAGCCTCAGTTGACGTCAGCAGCTCCCCATCCCCACTGTAAACAGTGTGAGCGAGTTGCTGCCTTCCTCTCCTGAGGCGCCGGACAGTTTGCCAGAACCTCTTTGGAGCCGATCGATAGTCTTTCTCCATGGCCTCACCAAACTCCTCCCACGCCCGAGATTTTGCCTCGGCAACTGCCACTGCTGCACCCCGCTTGGCTATCCGGTACCTGTCTGCTGCCTCCGGAGACCCACAGACCAGCCACGCCCTGTAGGCCTCCTTCTTCAGCCTGACGGCTCCCCGAACCTCTGGTGTCCACCAGCGGGTACGGGGGTTGCCACCACGACTGGCACCGGCCACCTTACGGCCACAGCTAGCAACAGCCGCCTCGACAATCGCAGAGTGGAACAAGGCCCACTCGGACTCAATGTCCCCCACTGCTCTCGGGACGTGGTCAAAGCTCTGCCGGAGGTGGGAGTTGAAGACCGTCTTGACAGGTTCTTCTGCCAGGTGTTCCCAGCAGACCCTCACTATGCGTTTGGGTCTGCCAGGTCTACGCGGCATGTTCCCTTGCCATCTGATCCAACTCACCACCAGGTGGTGATCAGTTGACAGCTCCGCCCCTCTCTTCACTCGGGTGTCCAAAACATACGGCCGCAGGTCAGATGATACGACTACAAAATCTATCATCGACCTGTGACCTAGGCTGCCCTGGTACCAAGTGTACCGGTGGGCATCCTTATGTTCGAACATGGTGTTCGTTATGGCCAAACTGCGGCTTGCACAGAAGTCCAATAACAAAACACCGCTCGAGTTCAGATTAGGTGGGCCGTTCCTCCCAATCACACCCCTCCAGGTCAAGCTGTCATTGCCCACCTGAGCATTGAAGTCCCCCAGCAGGACAATGGAGTCCCCTGATGGAGCACTATCTAGCACTCGTCCCAGGGACTCCAAAAAGGGTGGGTACTCTGAACTGATATTTGGCCCATAAGCACAAACAACAGTCAGGACCCGTTCCCCGACCCGAAGGCGCAGGGAAGCTACCCTCTTGTCCCCCGGGGTAAACCCCAACACACAGGCAGAGAGTCTCGGAGCTAACAAAAAGCCAACCCCAGCCCTCCGCCTCTCACCCGGAGCAACTCCAGCAAAGTAGAGTGTCCAACCCCTCTCCAGGTCTCGGGTTCCAGAGCCAATGCAATGTGTCGAGGTGAGTCCGACTATATCTAGCCGGTACCGCTCAACCTCTGCCACAAGCTCCGGCTCCTTCCCCGCCAGCGAGGTGACGTTCCATGTCCCAAAAACTAGTTTTCTTGTCTGGGGATTGGACCGCCAAGGCTCCCGCCTTGGTCTGCCACCCGATCATTTTAAACTGGTGTAATCCATTATTAGTTTTCTAAATCTATTTTATTTCCCTCAACCTCAGTTTTTTTTGGGGTCTTTTATGTTAAATAATATTTGTCGTACTCAGAACCTTTGACCAAAGCTGTATACTAGTACTGCTAATGTAATAAATAACACAACTGGCACATTTTCATGCCTGTTATCCTATTATTTTTATATAAAGGTTCATCAGACCGAAGAAGACAGACACCCTTCCAGATCCCCCACAGTCTGGTCTTCCTTCCTGACAGAAAAGAAGTGTGTGTAGCTGACAGAGAGAATGGACGCATCCAGTGCTTCATCGCTGAAACAGGACAGTTTGTCAAGGAAATAAAAAAAGACGAGTTTGGAGGGAAATTGTTTGCCATCACCTATAGCCCTGTTGGAGGTATGAACTAATGTTGAGACATAGAACATGTCTCTTTAATGACACATTACCATTGAATAGTAAAACACACCAGTAGTGACTGTGAGGATCATTTTTGTGTCTGGACTTTTTTTTTGTGTCTCAGATTTCATTTTAGAGTTTTCTCAGTTAAAATTTAAATAATTAATTTTACAAGATTTTTATCTGCTTTAGACCATAATGACTTCATGATGTGTGTTATGGTCACATGCTGGGAGGTGCGAGGTGGAGTGAAACTGGGAATTAGAGCTGTTGTGTGTGTGTGGAGAGTTGAAACTGATTTTGAGTTGAAAGATAAAAAACAAAGAAAATAAGTCTAGCTGGCCGAAAAAATGGCAAATATCTCTCGCCCCCAGTTCACACCGGGTGCATCTATGACATGTTACAGCAGCAGCCTGATTTCCTCACGTGCTTCACATTGGGAGTGTGTCAGACACATTCTTATATTATATTTATAATATATTTATTATATTTCGGTCTGTAAAACGGACGTATGATTTATAATGTTGGGTTTCTCATCTGCCAGGTTAAAACCTTTGTGCTCCATGCTGGCAAACACATTGTTGCTCTACTGAAAGATGCAGGAAGCAAATAAGCCCTCGGTCACTGGTAAAGACGCTCTGTGCCACGGCCGTTGAATCACACCAAAGACCATACTGACTTTAGAGCCGGACTGCTGCTGTAACGCACCACAGAAGCTCCTGATGTGAATTTCTGTTTCCTGACGTGTCTATAAATCTACATATTTAAAATATGCAATGATTTAAAGTGAAAAAGTTTTCAGTCATCTTTAAAATATCAATAAAACTAGACTTTTTTTTTTGTTAATTCTTCCTCCAAATGGGTCATGCATTGTTCACATCGTGCTCCGATGAGCATCGGTAAACCATTTTTAGCATTTTCTTTTTAACAAAAAAACAAAAAAAAGTGTTTGATGATAGCTTAGCTTAAATGAATTTCTTTTCCTATAGTTGTAGGATTATTTAGATGTGTGCTAATAAAAAAGCTCCTTTTAAGTGCATTAACCTGGTTTCTCCCCCTTTCTGTTTGTCTCTGTGGCTCCTCTGCCTCACCCTTTAAGATGGGCTGATCTTTGCAGTAAATGGAGAATCACTGTATCACTCCGCTCCTCTCAGAGGCTTTGTGATCAATTATTCAACCAACAGAATTCTGGATACATTCATCCCAAACAAAAAGGTAAACACACTTAGGTGTACTGTGATTTACCTCGTTTGGATTAGCCAAAGGATAAGGTCAGTAATACATGTTTGTTTTTGAGTGTGATCACAACCCAGATTTTTATATAAGCCGGTCTTTAAAACAAGGCTTAACCCTCAGGCATTAGTTCAGATTGCTAACCTCAGAAGGTTTAAGTGACATTATAATTCTTTTTCCTTTTCCAACAGGAGTTTAAAATGCCTCATGATATTGTTTTATCTGTGGATGGAAGCGTCTTTGTCGGGGATGCAGGCAGTAATTCTGTTTTCAAGTTTACTGCTGAGAGTAAGTTCATCTCCATTCAGTAACTTCCTGCTGTAGTGCTTACATCAGTGTGTGTGTGCCACCCCACCCCCCCAATAAACTTTTTTATAATGGTTTCCAGAGTTTCATCGATCTGTTAAAAAAGCTGGAATCGAAATCCAAGAACTTTTTGGTAAGGTCTGCAAGTTTTAACTTGATTTTGTAGATTTATTTCACCCACCATTATTCATAGAATGTTAAAAAGTAAATGAATAATATTATCTCCAACAAGTTTGCACTCACTTTATCTTTGTCATTAACGCCATGTTCAAAATACTGTGAGATGAAATGAGACTTTTGTGTTGGAACAATAATAATTAGTACAAGGTCACTCCTACAGTCACACAGTACCTAATAAATAATGAATTTATTTTTTCATTGTAAACATAATTGTAATAATTTTTTTAAATGTTTTTTATATTTAAATTTTTTGTTTTTGCGAAGCGTATCGTGATTTTTATGTTGAGAAGCGCTATATAGATTGTTTCCTTTCTTTCTTTCTTTCTTTCTTTCTTTCTTTCTTTGTTTCTTTCAAGAAAATCACAAATGCGTGTGGACGGTTAGATGTTCTGGCTTGACGGAGCATCCTACTGAAACACCCATAAAAAATCCCAAAGTAATCACTGATCTTGATGTTTTCTCTACATGTAGAAATGGAGTCTTTGGTTCAGAGCAAGCTGAAGCAAGATCTCAACATTTCAAAGCCAGCTTTGGTCCAGGAGAAGCAAATTGTTGGACAGAAAGATCACCCATTGGTGGAAATGGAAGAGAGGAAAAGCAGACCAATGTTAAACAAGGAGAAGGGTGTGCTTCCTGCCATAATCACCACCTTGCTTCTTATTCCTCTACTGCTTGTTGTCTTCCTGGGAGTCTTTATGTGCTGGAGGAAAAACAGTATGTATGACATCTAATTAGCAACATAATTTATACGTATAAAGATCATTTAAGTTAAAAAAATAACTATGGTGACTTTTAACACCAGTAACTATTATCATCCCTTACTGATTACCAGTGGGTCTTAGCAAAAATATCTACTAGCAACAGGGAAGCAAGGATATGGAGGTCTGATGATATGGGCTTGTGTTGCAGCTCCATGCAGTTAATGTTTGGATGTGAAATTCTTTGTTTAACTGTTAATATTCAAGAGTCACTCGAGCCCTTTTTACAAGACACACCGTGCCGGCAAATCAGCGTAACATTACTGGCAAATTTTGCAGCATTCGTTCTGCCTCACTTGGTAGTAATATTGTGGTAATTGTCTGTCTCATAAACGGTGATGCGCCTTGTCGCAACAGAGGGAGGTGTCATGATCACGAGACTGCACGGGGACTGTGGAGGACAGACACCTTTAGGCATGAGTGCGGCTTTGATCACGATAAAAAGCAAGTTATGTCCAAAATAAACGGATGTCTGCAGTAGTGCAGAGACCACCTCCATACCCCTTTATGCCACCACTGCGTAATCTTTTGTGAAAAAGACCTGATTGCACAACGCCACGGTCTGACTTCTTATAAACAACCTAAGGCTCCCTGATGCCGCATCAGTGTTGAGTCAAATTGACTGCACTGTTTTGTAAAAACAGCTTCGGTGTATTTACATGTGCATCAGTAAACCAAACCATCGCCCTAAATTGACTGACATCATTTTTTTGAAATGCATGTTAACACATTAATCTGGCTCAGTTAAAAAATCAGCACAATTATTCTGCCATGTGAGCCGGGCCTAAAGTCCAGTCTATAACTCAATTGAGAGCGGGGCTTAGAGATGTGATTGCTGTGTCCGAGCCTTAGGAGAGGGCGAGGCAGGAAGCAGCATAATTTACTGGGTGAAAAAGTAATTGCCACCCTTGTTAAAAAATCACCAAACTGTGGTGTTTCACACCTGAGTTCAATTTCTGTAGCCACCCCCAAGCCTGGTTACCGCCACACCTGTTTCAATCAAGAAATCACTTAAACATGAGCTGCCTGACACAGAGAAGTAGACCAAAAGCACCTCAAAAGCTAGACATCATGCCAAGATCCAAAGAAATTCAAGAACAAATGAGAACAAAAGTAACTGAGATTTATCAGTCTGGTAAAGGTTATAAAGTCATTTCTAAAGCTTTGGGACTCCAGCGAACCACAGTGAGAGCCATTATCCACAAATGGCAACAACATGGAACAGCCTCCATCACTGCTGGACTGGATTGACATTATTAATGAAATATATGTGATGGAGAGACTGACTTTCTCACTAAGACTTGCAACTGATGAATGTCAGAAATACTGGAAAAAATGGAACCTGTATCTGACTCAGACTCATAGTATTTCAAGACTGTAATGTCAAAGCAAACGCAAAAAGATTTTCACCTTCTCCCGTATGTAACTGTACCTTAAGTGGCTGTGAGGCCCTAACAACATGTTGTGACTTGTTTTAGATGCTCTGTACACTGGTTTAGTGAGGTATACGTATATGTTTGTTTCTTTTTCTTGCTTCTTTCTAACATAAAACTATCAATAAAAAGAAAGTTTGAAGAACCTTAGGAGAGCTGATTGAAGCTAAACGGGTGCCTGTGAAAGCCACCCTGAAGCTCACAGGCACTAACACGGTTTTCTCTCTGTTCAGGTAAAACTGTGGGTTCCCTGAACCTGGGAAAATTCTTTGCATCTAACAAGGGATACAGTCGTCAGGGTTTTGACCAGCTGAGTACCGAAGGCAGCGACCAGGAGAGGAATGTTGAGGACAGCAGCGACTCTGACAACGAGGAGTACTCTGCGCTGCCTCCTCCTCATTCATCTTCTTAGGTAACCTAGCGGCACAGGTGCCACTCTTCTGCTTAGGTTCCTCAGATGTGGTTCTTCACTGTGTTTGTAACTGTTGTGTATGCTGCCAATCCTGCTATTTATTGTAAATATTTAAATGTGGCATTGTATCTAAGAAAATTTTATTAGACATGCACACGACCCTGATGACAGTTATAGTTCTATTTTTCTCTTAGTAAAATTGCTTTTATGGAAGCTTTTAGTACAATTCAGAAAACCAGGCGCGCTTGCTGAACAGGTCATTCACAAAACATACTGTTGCTCATAAATATGCATCATTCTGCATCAGCATGTTTTGAAAAAATAGCAAACATAGTATTTCAAGAGATTTTTTGAATGTTTACAACATAAATTCCATTGGATTTATTTTTTATTCTTCACATGGCGTTCTGAATAGAACTGTATTTATGTTTTCTTCCTTGCTTTGTTTTTACAACATGTCAATATCAAACGTAGTTTGAAATGAAGCTGGGTTTATTTGGCAAAATTATGTCATTTGTTATGGTCCAAACAAATATTTTCATGGTGCCAGTTAAAAGTATAAAATGTAGTTCTTCTTGAAAAGATCAGGACTTATATGACATAATTTCAGCAAGAGTATTTATGCTGATTAATTTACATTTCACTTGTAATTTTGTTATTTTTCATGTCTTTGTTTTAATTTCTTAATGTGAAAAAGCAACTTATGTTTTCCTCATGAGCATTTATTTTAAAGAAAAACCCATGGCTGCCAAAACAATATGGCCGACATGCCAAGCTTTTTTAGTATTTAACTTGTTCTCATACTCATATACAAATATTGAAAAGTGCACACACACGCTAACCTTTTGTATGTTCTAAACTACTGAGTGCAGCTGCAGCACATGCTGCTAATTGAAATGATGTTAATCTAATTTAATGAATGCCACATCTCAGTATGAGAACAGCGGGTGAAGTGAAAGAGCTTGACTCATGAAAGAAGCAAAATGGTTAACTAAAACCTACAACGATTCAATTCCTTCCTTCCTTTTAACCAGTATTTGTAAAAACTTAGGTAATTAAGTCTGAGTAAAATTAATTCAGATTTCACTCTCCAAATGATCCAACTTTCCTGTAATACTTTCATGAATTCGTTTTAGAATTTTACTCAAACACAATTATTAATGTCAGGTATGAAGTGAACTAAATGTTTTTTGGTATTTTAGAGAGAAAACAATGAGTAGAAGAAGAATCAGGTGATGCCTATCAAATAGCCTGAGTATTAAATCATTATTAATAAGAAGTGAAGTAAATGCACAGATTACAGCAACAGAAATTATACACAAAATGGAAAACAGCCTATTTTTTCCTACAGTTTATCTATTACATTTGTTATCTTAAGGTTTTAATTAGGAATTGCAAACATTCTTTATTCTGATGTCAAAGGCCTTAATGAGACCCTGAACATCCCCCCTTAAACCCACACACTTTTGTTCTAGATCGATGAAGGTGTGTGATTTTCTACTCTTTTTTTTAGAGGCTTGGAACTGAATAGAGAAAATTACACATTGCTGCCTTAAAAACAGCCCCTAAAAATGGTTGCATACAGATTTCAGAGTTAAGCTGCATTCATTCCAGTCCAGCATAAAAAACACAACAGCACTTGTGACTTTCTGGATCAGGAACGCAGTTTTGGTATTTTACACATATTTTAATAAACTTGTCCTGGAAATGTTTACATCTTAGCCTTAAACTCATTATGCACAGTACTTAAAGCTTGAGATTTGAGGTTTAGCCACACATAATTTGCACCAAACCGTACATGTTTGATGCCACTTCATTTGTCATCTTGTCTGTGTTTCTACATCACCTAGCCCCGCCCACTGAGAACAGGAAGTGACTTGTTTTACTCATGGACATCTTTGACATTCTGAGTGTATATGTGTGTAAGATATGTGTTCATGTTGCTTTGTTTTACTTTCCACAAAGATTCCTCACCTCACCACGGCACTAGATACCGGCATTAATCTATCGTGTATTTTTTTATGTGCACTAAAATAGTTAGGAAATATTTTCATTTGCCCCCGAACAGTAGCTCTTTTGGAATAAAGGTGCCAGTTGAGGATGATTATCATCGAACAAACGCCTTTCAAAGGTTTTAACCTACAAAGTGGTCAGTGGTCTAAAGATGAATGAGGATTTAAAGGTACCAAGAGCTTTAGTCTTTGCCAACGTCATCCTGTTTGAATGGAGTAAGTGCGTGAATACATCTGATTCACTTTCTGAAAGCACATCTCAGTTGAGCGAGACAGTGAATAGAACTTTTAAAATTCACAATTACAAGATTAAAATGTGCCCACATTCTGATGCTTAATGCAGGACTGGACGCAAACACCTAAACTAAATTGTAACCCTTCTAAATACATGTAAATGTCACTATAACCTTATTGCTAATTCCCTTACCATGAAACAGGAAGTCTTTTTGCTCCCAGAGACATTAGCCAAACTGACTGATTACTTTGGCTCCTGACAAGAAGGTATTTTTGTGCCCTAAGAAAAGCTTGCAATGCACCACACGACATTCCCAGAATACGAACGCATAAACACAGTGGCGCTCAGGGCCCTTGAATGCTGTTCTTTCTGTTCTCATTAAAAAAATTATATTTCTGACTTTGAACCAATGTTTATTCATCTGTTCTTACTTTGATAGGAGGTCTGAATTTAAGTTTTCCTTAACTGCATGCTATAGATGTTTAGCTAAGCTGTCACTTGTGGGCTACATTATATTTGTTATGGCACTAGTTTTAGTGCAAGAGTACTATTTTGAGTAACCATGAAATTTATGTAATAAAGTGTAATAATAAAGTGTCTGCAAAGTATCACGGTGTCATAGAAGTTGTTCATCAAACCCCTGCTATCAAACTGTATTTAATGCAAAAGAGACGTCAAAAGGTCACCAGTGTGACACAGGACCTACACGTATAATGACCTACCAGGTGTATTTACCTAACTGTAGGAGAAAGGTGAGTGGGAGTTTGGCGTGGAACAGTCGTACCTGTATTGAATCCCACTGCCATTGTTACTGGCCCTTGAGTTGCAGAGTTGGAGTTTAGGTCTGAGTTAATCTCATACCCATGTTTGTAGAAAGATCAAGTTACTGAGATAAACCAGAATATGATGCCTTCAGTACTGGGAAACAGTAGATGCGGGTTTGGTTCCCCAGAGAACCCTTGAAGGGAGAAAGTCTCATGGTAGTGGAGGTCCAGTTCTTGGGAGCATAACCGCCTGTGTAGCAGGATGATTGTGGCCATCTTGGCTTTTTAAATGGCTACTTTGGCGGATTGAATATCAACTTTCTAAATTTGACGACGTTTTCCTAGTATCAGTAGCTCAGTTTTATTGTAGTATTCATGTTTTTGGACTAGGAAGAAACCAGTGCACCCAGAGGTGTACACATGTATACATACCGTAAATCCTCTAATACAGGCCGGTATTCAATTAAAGGCCGGGTCTCCAATTTTGGCCGGGTCTCCAATTGTGGCCGGTGTCGGAGTCAGCGGAGGTGAATAATGGCCGGTCTCTTATTGTGGCTGGGTGGAATGTGGTAACAAGCGAGTATGAGAGTCTCAGCGGCAGGGTTATAGTCCCCAAATCAACCAGCAGGAGGCAATAGACTTCACACAGACCTTTATTAGGCTTTTTCTTCAACGCTTTGTAACACTACAGACACGATCCTCTATCACGCTCCTACCACACAGAGTCACGGTGTCAGTTAACCATGCTAATTCAACCCGCTCCACAGAACACACATCACCTTCCCTGTGGCTTACATAACACTCACACAACACGCAAATCAGCACATAGGAACTAGCAGAACGATAGGAAACACATATAACACAATACCCAGAATGCACCTGGCTTACAACCCCAGCCAGGTCATTACACTATCAAGTTCAAAGAGAACGTGCACACTCTGGAGAGCAGCAGTAGGGGTTGTATGAACTAGTCAACTTCACTATAGTGACTTTTTATGCCTGTCGTCGACTAGTCGCTGTCACGTGATAATGACCGGCAAGATGCAGCCCTCGGAAAAGACAGCAGCCTGCTGTCAGCAGGTGACAAGCTCCTGCGCTCGGGGGGTGGGGGTGGGGGCAACGCGCTGTGCCAGACCGTAGGTACTGACACGCGATCGTTCATGTCGGTTCATTTCCTTTAATGTTTTCTGTCTTTTATTTGCGCCTGATGTGTATCGCTGTTGTGGAGCGGGGCGCTTCACCTTGTCCTCCGACGCACAGATCACTGATACGGCCTCCAAGCAGGGAGTGCTCCGCTGTTTTCGCGGTCGGTAGATCTGCCTCCTGAGCACGGCCACAGTAACAATCAGGTGTCGCCACCTCAAAAACTAATTTAACATGCGATCGTTCATGTCGGCTCATTTCCTTTAATGTTTTCTGTCTTTTATTTGCGCCTGATGCGTTTCGCTGCATGCTGTGGAGCGGGGCGCTGCGCGCATCACCTTGTCCTCAGACGCACTGATCACTGATACGGCCGCCAAACAGCAAGCGCTCTGCTGTTTTTGCGGTCGGTAGATCTTTTAGAACTGCAGTTCAAAGGTAACTCATGAGGTGAATAAATATGAACCCAGGTAGCAGTTTTTCTTTAGGATTGAGAGGAGATGCAGGAAGATAATAAACAGACAGGACAGAAAAATAGTCAAATAAAAACAAGTTAGTTTTTGTACCTGGTGGTTGCAACAAACAGACACCACTGAAGGTCATCAGAAGTGAGGAACAGAAAATGAAATAATTATTTTAATGTTTAGAGCAGCAGGAACTCCGAGAGGCTGCAGGCGCATCAGTGAGTTTGCGGCCGCTGCGCAGGGGGAGGGGGGAGAGGGCTGAAGCAGGGGGAGGGGGAAGAGGGCTGAAGCAGGGGGAGGGGGGAGATTGCTGAAGCAGAAACTATCGTTGTTAAAAGAAATGTGTTTAACTTTGAAAATGTGGGCGCAATTTTAATTGTCAAAAACTCCAGCGAACCATTAGTTCATTTTGCTCAAAAAGAAATAGAGACCTGCCTCTAATACTGGCCCTCCTTCCAATAAAGGCCTGGAGCTTGATGAGCTTGAGTCAAATACAGGCCCGGGCCTGTATTAGAGGATTTACGGTGTATAGAGAAAATACAAAGTCCTCCCGAGAGCTCCACAAGCCGATAGTCGGAACCCAGCTCCACCAACATGTTCTATTTCAACCCATTTTCTAAAGTGCAGCATTATGTTAAATGCACTGGGTTTTACCCTATTACATTTAAATGTCATGGTTAAACAGTACATGTTAAAATCTAAGCTCAGCTCGGCAGTGACCTAAAATACATAAATATAATTTTACTTACCGAAATAAATGAAGTGGAGACTCCTTGGATGCTCTATTAGTGCAATTAATGCCACATCAAGTCATTTTGTCCAACAATTGCACAAAAAATATCCAAAACAGAATGCACAAATGCTACAACTAATGGTCTAAATTGAGAGACTGAAAATGACGGAACAGTTTTCAGGCTGAGGCCTTTCCACGGAGCTAGCTCTGCGGTCACGTGGGTCTGATGCTCATTAATTATACAGAATTTTAGGCTTTTAATACACTTAAACAGAAGAGTGAGAAAAAAATGCACCCCCCTCAGAGTTGTCATGAGTATAAACTAGATCAATTAAACCTAAAACATGTTTTGGAACCAGGCTGTAAACATGTTTATTTCTGCTGTGAAATTGGTATTTTTAACATGGGAGTCAATGAGGATTTGCTCACTTTTGACACCAGCCTCCAGCGGATGAGGGTTAATTTATTTCACTTCCGCATTGGCCTCAATTTCTGTCCTGCATTGTGGGGGCTTGACTGTGATGCACAATGTCCAAGTCTATTTAAAAGTGTCACTATTTGTGAAGAACCGGTTAAATGCCGCACAGTTAGACCAAGAGACAATGACTTAGGTGTCTGCTTACGTCCCTTTGTTGCCAGATACACAAGGTCTTGACAAACTGATAAGATTTTTAGGTGCAGATCATCTTCAGTGTCAACATACTGGTCTACTGATGTTCCTTCAGTAGCACCCACAATCCCGGAAACAAGACTGAATAATTCATGTGGCACAACAGATTTAGCTACTGTGAGGTTTAGATCATCTGATGTGGGAGGCCATGGGCACGTCACACCAGGAGAGTCAGCCAGAAGTCTCTTTAATAACAATGCTGCCGCATGAAGAGTCCTTGTGCCGTCTGGAGTTCTCCGACCCTCTTGAGGTGTGTTCCTCATCACTGTCAGTTTGGCATACCTCACTAGAGAATGTTGTGGCTGACAGAACAGCTAACCTGTCTATCACCTTTTCTGTTGACAGCGTCTCCACAAAACCAGCTCAAAGATGTTGCGCTTGCTAGGGGCATGAAACACCAGCTGAAGGAAGACATTGATCAACCTCCTCTTCAATGTGTCTTGCCTGAAAAACATAAATACAGTAAAAGTTTGTTATAAGGATTCAAATAAGAAAATATTCACATTGGTTTTTAATTGACATATTTTAAAACGTTCTAACACTTTCTAATACTCCCCAACAGGCTGCAAAGTTACTGAAGGAACAGTTGGCGGGAGTGTCTCACTGGTTTAAGAACAACCCATTTGACCGTGAACTACAGCAAAACTGTGAAAATACTGAAATAGTCAGTAGCAGAACATATTACAGTTTCCTGTAGTTTGAAGCATCAACACCTTCATGTTGTTCCATCTTTTAGTTCTTTTTAAAACACAGAAAGGTTTTATTTACCTGCAACGTTTCGTTTGCAGCTGCAAACTTCGTCAGGCTGCAATGCAAACGACAACAGCCGCAAACGAAACGTTGCAGGTAAATAAAACCTTTCTGTGTTTTAAAAAGAACTAAAAGATGGAATTAGAATTTCAACACAGCAAGAACACACCAAAGACCTTCATGTTGTTTTACCAGATCTGAAAATGACCTCGTCAGCTGGCTCATTCTCAGTGCTTCCTGGTTCACAATCAGTCTCTGGCGAATGATCCTCTCACAGAAGGTCTTGTACCCAACATGAAATCTGGGCTCATTTCTGAAAACACAAAACCCAGACAGAAAATACTGCAATTGCTTGATGACATACATCCAGGGAAATTCTGAATACAAATGCAATAACAAAAACAGCAACAACAATACTTTTAATACAAAACTTACAGTTGTTTGTCTGTTGTTGATGTGGATCTAGACAGGAAGATGGTGTGCTGTCTGTAGCAGCATTTGTGGTACAGAACCTCCAGAGACACACAATCTTTGTCTTTGATGTGTAACAGAATGCTTTCATCTTGCTTGATCTTATCAGCTTTCTGCAACTGGCCTTCAATTTATGAATACATTTTCAGTTTGTGCAGGAAAATGAAGAGAGCCACTATGTTGTCACATTTACATTTCTGTGTGTGTGTGTGTGTGTGTGTGTGTGTGTGTGTGTGTGTGTGTGTGTGTGTGTGTGTGTGTGTGTGTGTGTGTGTGTGTGTGTGTGTGTGTGTGTGTGTGAGAGAGAGAGAGAGAGAGAGTGTTACCTACCAGCAGAAGATGTTTCAGCCTGAACCAAATGTGCTCTCTGGCATTTTCCATGAACATTTACATACTTCTAAACTTTTATGCAGATTATGCGCAGGGCTGAGTTTTTTCTTTGGAGTTTCTTTTCTGTGTTCCTCTGTTTTCTGATGTTGTCTCCTCTTCACATGCAATACGTTTCCCAGCTTGCTCTACGCGTCCCTTATCAATAAAACGTCTATAGCAGGTGGGGTGAAAGGCAGCATCGTCGGGAATATTCTCAAATTCTATATCACGGTAACGTTGATACACTTCTGCTAACGCTGGACTCACTATGCAATCAAAGCCACTTTGTGAGGGATACTCTGTAACGACTCCATCGTGTAAATGTAAAATCCTGTACCTGCTCATGCTTCACGGATGCTATATGCATGTAGCACAACTTTTGAACCTGTTTGCTCGTTTTTGTTGGATTTTCCGGTGACTTTTCTTGGTCCTTGCTCTTGCTGCAACTTTCCAAATCCACGGTGTCTGCCGTGTTGGAATGTGTTTACTAAAATCGTGCACCGCATTGGTTCAAAACTGTCACGTGACAGCCGCTTCACTACTTTCTCATTCCGCTCAAAACAAGCTAGTTCCAAATTAAAACAACGATCGTAATAAACACGGCAACATTTCCCAGCCAGGAGTACTTTTACTTTTGAAACCTGCACGAGTGTACTATTGTTATGAAGCAAAGAGCAAGTCGTCTCAAGAGGTCGGAACGAGGTTCAATTTCTAAAAATATTTTCTCTGTTCGCCTTAGTGGCCTAAATGTTCAAGTCCTCCTTGAATAGCATCTATCAAAGGCCCGCAGAACGTGAAGGTTGAAGGCGCTTAACTTTATCTTGAGCTGTGCTGTTGAGGGTACCAGCCGTCCCATTTGCAGGAGTATTAGTACTTCGTTGCTCCCCACCTCAGTAAACATTACTGTAATAAATGTTTACAACTTTGACACATTTGAATAAATGTTATTTAAGAAATCTTTGACATAGTTTTGATTTATATCTTGTTTACCTAATCGCATGTTTTTACTATTTCTTTTTTTTTTTTTACATTTTTTTTATTGTGGCCCCTTAAAAGTGACCAAAGGTGACAGATCATTTGCTGCTGTGGCCCCCAGACTCTGGAACTCTCTCCCTCTGAGCCTGAGATCAGTGGACTCAGTGGTCTCCTTTAAAAAGCAGCTGAAGACTCACTTGTTCAAGCTGGCTTTTGTATGACCTTCTTCACCACTCTCTCTTTATTCTGCTCTCCCCACCTATTCCACCTTCCTCAGGATCCACTGATTTCCCTCTTCCCTATTCACTCTCTTTCTTAACGTTTTTTCCTTTTAAATCGTAATTGCTTATTTTTGCTAATTTTAAATATATTTTTAAACATTTTCTAAATGCTTTTTTTAAAATGTTTTTACATTTTTATATTTTGTTTTTGTGAAGCGCCTCGTGATTTTTATCTTGAGAGGCGCTATAGAAATGATATTTTAAGCCCTCCCTACAGGACACGTCGTTTGTAATCGTAGGATGCCCAAGGAAGATCCCGCCTTTCTCGCCTCTTATTGGCTAGAAGGGCTCTACTATGACCGTCTTCCCTTGCTAAATGCAGACTGTCCCACTGCCACCAACAGAACAGCTGTTTGGGGGAGTTTTGTAAAGAAAATGTCAGAAAGCAGAAACTGTCCCGTTTTGAAATATGTTTTATGTTTCTTAATTTAAAAACAAACAGAAAAACGTAAAATGTTAACTTATAATAAATCTTGTTACATTTATCATCCTGTTGGACTTATTTTATATGCATTAGCTCTCAAGCATTGAAGCCATGGTACATAGGATATATGTGTGCCTTACCTGGATATGAAACATAATAAAGCTGTGTGCAGCAGGTCTGTTTCTGTTTCTCATCTAGAATAATGAACATTTGTGAAAAACGGGGCTAAATCATAATCAGCTTAGCTTTGAATTAAATGTCGATACACATTTAAACAGATGATGAGAGATGTGCTAACTTGTTAACAGCCTATTAAAGTGAAGACATAAGATAGCCAACAGGTGTAAAGTCAGTCTAGTGTGATAAAATGCAACAAGATTTCAGAATCAGAAGGGTTTTGTAGCCAAATGTGTGAGAATTAAAACATTAGGAAATTGCTGCGGTACTTGTAAAAAAAAGGGTAAGGTAAATTAGAATTAAGAAATAAACACAATGAATTGATAATATAGGGCATCAATAATTAGAGAAGCAGCTACTTTACACAAGTCAACTTTACTCCATTTGATGTTTTTCAGGTTCTTTTATAAAAGAAACGGAAGCTGGTTTGTTGCAAAAAAAGGACAGAATGGTTATTATGAAAATATAAAACCCCTACGGCGAGGGAGATGGTTTCCTCTTACATAAAATAGCCAATCGTAGGAGAGTCCTTCCAGCCAATCAGAGGCAAGAAAGGCGGGTACATTCCTTGGACGTCCTACGATTCCAAATGACGTTTACAGAAAGGCACAGATTTCAAGCTTCCGCTTCAAGGGTCAGCAGCCTACTCTCATTTGCTAAAGTTGGAAAATGCTGCGCTCTGATTGGCCACAGCATACGTCTTTAACCTCCCGCTGCCAATACATTTTACCAGTGACCTACTGACACAGATCCGTGAGTCACTGGCCACCTTGAGAGGAAAAAATCCAAGGAAGCGGACCGAGCTAGTTAAGGAACTTATAGTTTCTATTGATAATCCCTTCCTAAGCGACCATCTGTGCTTCAAACGAGATGGAAACCAAGACCAAACTAATCGATCTGGCGGTAGAAAAGGTACAGATTTTCTTTGGGTTAATAATAAGTGGTTAAGACAGAGGTTGTGCCCTGATCAAATGCATGTACGTGCTGTAAGAACGCCCCAGCTCATGTTTCTGAAGTGTTTTCATCCATAAATGTGGTTTATGACGCGAGAGGGGTGGAAGCATGTTGTCTCCGTGTGCGGATCTATTGCGTGCTGCTGCTAGTTAAATCTGATCAAAGCTGGTTAAGAATCGTTACTTGGTTATTCCAGGTGAGTTGTGGTTCACGTGTTTCGACTGTGTTAGTTGTTGGATTCAAGGAAAGGAAAGCTTCTCCACGTAGTTGTTGCCTATAACTCTTTTGGGCGTCAGCCGCCACTCATGAGTAAGCAACTCTATGATGTCATGTTGAAAAGGTCTTGGCGCAACCCGTTATGATATTCATTTTGATCTTTCATATTTCACCGATACAACGATATTCTGAGGCTGCTGTGTCCACGTGACCTACTGTTTCATGATGACTGCAGCAAGGTAAAGAGGAGAGGTGTTTGGTGTAATAACAACGTGAATCTGGGGCAACGCGATAATGAGGGCCTGTTACCCGACGCAACTTGCTGCTCAAATCAGTCGCGCGTGCGCAGTCGCGTCTCAGTGGAAACTACGTAAGCACGTTGGACGTCTGGTTTAAGACCGTTCTAATGTATGGAATATGTATTTATAGCGTTCTGACGCTAACCAGGTCAGGTTGGTTAGTTATACTAGCTAGTTAAGATAGTGGTGGGTCTCTTTTATGAGCTTATTATTATCTGAACTAACCATCAGGTGTGTCTGAAAGAGCCTGCACTCGGGTAAAGATCAGACCTGACCTACTGAAACAAATATGAACCCAGTGGTGGACCTAGGGTTTTTCTGAGTATGGGCCATCAAGGAGGGGCCAAGTATTAGTTCAACATCCACACACATCATCTCTGGTTTTGGTAAGGTTGATACATTTAAATACATTAAGGTTGATACATTGTGTCATCTCAGGTTGATACATTTAACCATAACTGTGTTGAAACACAAAAATGTACTTTTTATTGCATTTTTTTAATGTCGGGAAAAATTACACACAACATTTGCCGTCTCCAGGTCAGGGACCAGGTCCTGGGGTCTTGTTAACAAATCAGGGGGAAATGGAGCAGTAGGCAAATTAGTGTCCATTTTGAAAAAGTTCCCTGGGAACATTTGCAGCTTATTTCATGACCTTGATAACTTTTATTGCAGCATTTTAAAAAAAGCTGCAAAATCAGATATTTTAGGCTGCAATAAGGCTGGGTGATATGGCCTAAAATCAACATCACGATATATTGAGGATTTCTCCTCGATATCGATAAATGGACGATAACTACAGGTATGCGCAGACACAAAAGTTGTCCACTAGATGGGGCATTAGCTCAGGTGGTAGAGCGGGTTGCCTCATGATCGGAGGGTCATGGGTTCGATTCCAGCTCCCGCCAGGGGTATCCTGCTGTTGTGTCCTTGGGCAAGACACTTTACCCAACTTGCCTGTGTTAGTGGTGGTCAGAGGGGCCGACGGCGCCAAATGGCAGCCTCGCCTCTGTCAGACCTCCCCAGGGCGGCTGTGGCTACAAGTAGCTTACCATCACTAGCAGTGTGTAAATGTGAGAGTGTGTGAAAGCATCTTTGGGTGTCTAGAAAAGCGCTTTATAAGTTCAATGCATTATTATTATGTTGAGTCACATTTTTACAAGGTGGTACAGCTTCTTAAAGGGACAGGAACGTTGCCAACCTACACACATCATTTCATTTTTTTACTATCAAATTTATTGACAATGGGAACAATTATCAAAATAACTGTCAGAAATTTTGATAACGATACATGTTCGATTTATTGCCCAGCCCTAGGCTGCAATCATGGAAAATGTTTGTGAACTCCTGGAGGGATTGGTGTTCCGCTCAATGCTGACCCAGTATTTAGCATTAGGTGCAAAGCAACAAACAACTGTGCCCAAAAAGAGAAAAAATGCCTACATCTGAGAATAACTAAAAGCCGTCCTAGTTTCTGTTGCTCAGGAAAACATATGATTGTATTTACTGCAAAGAACACGGCCGAAGCCTGCTAGTAACTGTGCTTATGTCATTAAAGCATTGCTGTTGTGAATTTAGCAGCTAAAACTATTGCAAATTATAATATTAGTGTGGTAAAACAAATTTTATGTTGGCTAACTCAGGCTTAACTGACGTTTAGGGTAATGCCCTCTCCTATTTTTTACTATATGTGACCTAAGAATAACATTGATGTCATATATTTGCCTTTGAGAGTGGTTGCATTATGTCTGTGCTGCATTTGTGTCAGCTCAGGCTTACTGGATGTTGAGGGAAAAGGTAAGAAAAAAGCAACAAATTGTCTCCTTTTATACATTCTAAGTTCCAGAGCAATTCAGATAACCTGCAGTACATGTAACTGTGGTAAACATGTGGGCCAAACCATGACAACAAACTGTCTAAATCTGCTCCTGAGTGTGTTGGAGCAGCTGCCAAACTGAATTTTAGGCGTTCTCAAAGCATGAATAGACTAGCGGGGGCTGCTTTGTTTTAGTTACCCAGATGTCTTGGCGTAAGGCGAACAAACGTGAAAAAGTAGGATTTAGTGAAGGGAGATGTTGACCTGGAGCTCTTAGAAGACACCCTGGTCCAGAATAACACCAGTGTTCCTACATTCGCTCTGGAGGCCATGTTAATGCCATCCACAGGAAGGACTACAGGTTGTTCACAAGGAACTCCGATCCAGAAAACACAACCTCTGAAAATTCAGACTCTTTCAGGATTTAAGACATTGCCGTAGATTCGTCTGGCCTCTTGGATAAATATACCTAACCCACATCCACCCTCAGGTTTTAACATTTGACTAAAAAGGGTCTGAACTCTTGTAGTCATGGAGATTCAAAATGATAACTTGGTTACTGTGTTATTTTCACCCTGGGATCATAAAAGTCTTTTTTTTTTCTCTCTCTTTGCAGACTTCCTCATCTGCGCTGGACTGATTCTTATCGGGGGGAGTCACCGATACAACATTGATATATGGAGTACAGTTAAAGATCTGAATGTCTCAAACATCAATAATATGCAATCAGTTAAGCAAGAAATAGATTTGAGTGAACCCTACAGTGGGACCGATGACCTGTTGCTTGGACCTGATGCAGACTTAATAGGCCACAACATTCCTGCAGGTTCTTTCAAAGCCAGATCTGCATGTCGCAGAAAACGGGAGTTTATCCCCGAGGAGAAGAAGGACACAGTTTACTGGGAGAGGCGGCGTAAAAACAATGAGGCTGCTAAGCGTTCAAGGGAGAAGCGGCGCATAAATGACATGGTGCTTGAGAACAAGTTGATGGCTCTTGGAGAGGAAAACGCCTCCCTAAAGGCAGAACTGCTGTTGCTGAAGCTCAAGTTTGGCCTCGTGAGCTCGGCAGCTTACGCACAAGAAGTTCAGAAGCTCTGTAGCCCCTCCGCTCTCAGCTCCTTTCAGGATTTTATTCCAGCCAGTTCAAACCACAGCTCGGATCAGGGAGACGTGGAGCCTTCACAGCTGCGTAGCAGCTGCATATCAGTTATCAAACACTCACCGCTCACTCCTGAGATTTGTTCCACAACACAGGAAGGCTTTGCTATCTGCAGGACAACAGATCTCAAGCAAGAACCAGCAGAAAATGTCAGCCCTGCACAGGAAGGGAGTAGCACACACGAACTGTATAAAAACTGCACGACCAGTAAGTTGTTGGACATCTACGCCCAGCCCGTGTCATCGGCACAGATTACCAGGTCATCCAGTAACTCACCCAGCAGCTCGTATGATAGCGTTGTAAGCAAATCATCAGATGGTGAAGATGAGCAGCAGGTTCCAAGGGGGTTGGCCCGACCTGCAGCTCACCCAAAGAGTGTCATCGTCTCCACTCACAAAGTGCCAGATCCCTGTTCCTCAGCTTTGCCCCATAAACTGCGCATCAAATCAAGAAGCGTTCAAATCAAAGTGGAGCCCGTTGATCATGAGTACGAGTCGTTTGGAAAGTCCTCCTCTCCTGTCAGTGTTTCTGAGGGACAAGGCTGTCGCACCATCCTGGACTCCTCAGAGTACACCCAGCCCTGTCATTGCCCTTTATCCGTCCAGGTCACCAACATGCAAGACTGGAGCATCAGTGAAACACGGTGTTACTGCAGGGTGGCTGCCAGGGCAGTGAACCAATCCTGAGCTTCAGCTCAATCACACCACTGTAGGTGGTAAAGAATCTTTCTATGCACTAGCATGCTGAGGACTTGTGTAGAAACCTGCAAGGGTCAGGCAAAAGCACCATCAAAACTTTGTGACTGACCTTCATATTTTGGATTTTCTCTGTAGAAGTTGTTGCACTGTTGTTCACAATTCAGTTGAACATTATTTTATTATGTTAAAATTTTAAAGATGAGTTAAACTCTTGCCAGAGACTAATAGTGGAGAATCTAGAGAAGCAGGCACCACTGTGCAAAAGCAAGAGGAGGTACTGCATAAACTTTTGATACATGAATTAGGTGTGGCACACCTATTTTAATACCAGAGTTTATCCCGTGCCACTGGGTTGAGACTCTGATAATCTGCTGGCGCTGTTAGTAAGCCAATCAAACTGGAAACAAATTAATGAAATGAACAAAATATTTACTTCCTGTTTGGTCTCTTTTTTTTTTTTACCCAGTTTTTATTGAAATTACTGCAAATAAGTGAGACGAGAAAAGAAAGTGTCACAAATTGATGATGGAGCACTGTTATTATTCTAGAATAAGAAAGGCAAGAATGGGAATTGTTGGAACTCTTGGCTGTTTTCTATATTCTGTGTGTGTGTTTCTTTTTCTTTGGTAAATGTAATTCCCACCTGCTGCCACTTTTCTTTGTTTATGTTGACACACCTGCTGCCATTGATAATTGTTCTGCTTATTTTTAATGGCTGTGAAAGGCTGCGTCCTTCCTGTGAGGGGATGAAGGCTTGCCACGATTTGCCTTATAGCAGGAAGTCCAGACCAATATGTTGGCATTTCCAACGTTGATGATTTTTTTTTTAGCAGTTCTTTGGTTCAGAACATGGATGGTCTTGTGGGGATATCTTTAGGGATGTGCTCAGAGCTCTAAGATAAAGCAGTTCTTCTTTACTATTGTCTGAAACGTCCTAATGTTTCTAGTTCATTAAGACTTGGTGAGCAGAACCCAGCCGAGAAGCCTCTCTGCCCAAAGAGTTTTATTGCTTGTTGCACCTGTCCAACAGTGTGTGACGAGAACAAACTTTAACACACTTGCAATAGGAACCTTTTAATGGTTTTTCAAAGGCCCTTCTAACATTTCCTGTTAATTTTTGTTTGATAAAGAATTGGTTATTTGTATTATTTTTAGTAAATGTGTTAAATTATGCATCTCAAATGAAACAAGTGTGTGTCAAAGCTGGAGGAACAATAATAGTGGTGATGTCTCTTGTGTCCAGCAGACTCCAGGTTTACTGTATTGGTGAGTTTTTGCTTACAATAAATGTCTTGTCACTGAATTTGTCCTCCAAGCTTTTATTTTTCTTACATCAAAACCATAAAATTATTATTGTCATTGATGCAAAACATGAATGTTAATTATCCTCACAGGCAACTTTAATTTACATGGAATAAGAGAAACGCTTTAATCTAATAACGTGGTTTCCAGGATTTAACATCTAATAGTAAGGTCTGAGAAAATATGTTGGGTATATTTTGAGGCTTTGTGTCTGGCCTCTTGTGTCTCGTCTTGTTTAAGATCCACCCCAGCCAATAGTGGACGTTTATGTTGTTGCTCTCCAACGAGTGTCTCTAGTCTATATAATTATCTGCTCAGAACTACAACACAAGAACAGATCTACATTATGTTAAAGCTAAAATCAACTCCATCACGGTTTGTGATGGACCCCTAAAATGAAAATTAGAGGTAGAAATGTGTCCACACACTGGAAATTATTTTTACTTAGAACCACATTTTACACTTTTAGCATAAACTGCATGGCCAAACTGTCCAGGAGCTGTGACTGACACACACCTGTAGATCAAAACAGGAGAATATCACAGATGTGTGACAGGCTACATGATTAGTAGTGTTGCTCATTCCATGGAGGCACAATCCTTAAATGTGAATGTGACCTTTCCAAAATATTAAATCGTACAATCGGCAATCCTTCCACTTAAAATTAACCACATTTTTAACTTGTTTAGTTGTTCTAAAAATAGCTCTATATGGTAATTTAAGAAGAAAACAAACACTGGATGTAAATCAAATCTTACATTTTTCTGGAGGTTTTCGATACATTTACATGTTAGAAATCAGACTTGAACAGGAGGATGTTATTTTTTTCCGCTGTGATTTTCTCCACCGCTTTCACGTCACGTGATCACTGCTGTCACGTGATTGGGTTCAGAGTTCAAGGAGCATCAATAATCATCATGGCGACCGTGGTGGGACGTTTCGCCCTGTGGCGAGCCTGTCGCGTGCAGGCAATGGACCGGGAAAGGGCGGCCAGGGCCGCCTACTTCTGCTCCAGACAATACGTTTTTCCAGATAAAGTTTTCCCTCCTAGTCGGCCCAGCGGAGACGCTGCGGCTACTCGCCATTACAGCTCCGACTCCACGGATGACCTGAGAGTCCGGTACCTGGATGGTAATGACTCTGGTAAGTTTATCCACGAGTCTCCGTTAACTGTGATGCGGTTCTGCCTAGCGCTCATCAGGGAAACAACTCAAGACTGACCCTAGGTTATTCAGAATGGAAACACGGGCACGGTTGTGAATATTTCTGTTCTCCGTGTTGTCAGACTGCTCAAACTGTTGAACCAATCAGGTTGTTGCATTTGAAGTAAAAAGCTGAATTGTAATTAGTAATATGAGCACATCGGGTACTTCACCACGGAACAAAGTTCCCCGCCCCTTTTTGGGGGGCGTTCCAATCTGATAGGGGTCAATACCAACTTATCATTTTATTCCATGTAGAAAAATGAAAAGGGATCAAAAGGCTTGACAGCGTTTTTGTGGTGCAAAATAAAACTGCTAAATGCAAATCCTAAAAGTGGAGGTTTCATCTAGCTCGACAAGCTGAAGAATCTATGGTTGTCTTTTTCAGTGTCTGCATGTTTTTGGACAACAAACAAGGTGATATACCCACGTTCATTTCACATGGTGCTGAGTCCCATGCTGTCCTGCTCTGAACATGAGATAGTCATCTACACCTTCATCTCCTCACGCTTGGACTACTGCAACTCTCTTTTCACGTGTCTGAGCAGAACTTCCCTGAACCGTCTACAGGTGGTTCAGAACGCCTGTGCTCGGCTTCTGACCAAGTCCTCCAAACACACCCACATCACCAGGCTTCTCCTCCAGCTTCACTGGCTGCCAGTCAACTTCAGGATTCATTTCAAGATCCTGGTTCTGGTCTATAGGGCTTTACATGAACAAGCACCATCTTACATTGGTGATCTTCTTAGTCCCTACACCCCCAGCAGGTCCCTGAGGTCCAGTGACCAAAGCCTACTGGTTGTGCAGCACCAGGCTAAAGACCAAAGGTGACCGATCATTTGCTGCTGTGGCCCCCAGACTCTGGAACTCTCTCCCCATGAGCCTGAGATCAGTGGACTCAGTGGTCTCCTTTAAAAAGCAGCTGAAGACTCACTTGTTCAGGTTGGCTTTGGTAACCTTCAGCTCATCCTCTTCTTCCTCACTGGCTTCTTTTCTTGGTGCTGCTTCTACCAATTCTGTCTTTATCAGGATCCCATGATTACCTTTTTTTCTTCATTCTTTTCCTCATGTTTTTTATGTAGATTTATTTTTTGTTATATTTCTTGATCTATTTTAATTTTGTCCTTTGAAGTGCCTCATGATTTTTATCTTGAGAGGCGCTATAAAAAATTGTTTCTTCACCGCTATAAATGTCAGTCAGTGGGGCAGTCTGCCACACACCATCAAAGAAGACGCAAATGCGTCTTTGTTCTAAATAAATGACTTAAAGCATTTTTCCGGACTATTTCTCTTATTCACCATCTAGTGGCTGGCGAGAATATCACACAAATCGTCTGTCGATCCATTTTTTTAAGATGGTGACTTTATGTTATTTATGTCCTTCTGTAGCCTACAAACAGAGCTCAAACATGCTGCTTTACAAGTATTATTCTCATGTCATGCTATGTTCTTATATATTTATATTTTAAAGACTTACTTGTCCTTGAAAAGTTCATCAACTCTGCATCAGCCAAGGTATTCCTTAAATTTGAAGCGCATAAACGGTAGTCTAACGCTATTGGTTAGCTCTGGTCAGCACTCAGTTTCCTATTGCACGGAGCTCTGCTGGGCAGCGGGCGTGCTTAGCAAAAAATAAATCAAAAGGTGATGTATTGCATACATTATATCACAGTACATGATGAGACGATCACTTTTACTGATTTCTAAAAAATCAAACATAATTTCTGAAAGGATAAAAGTCCGGAAAGCTACTTTAAGTACCACTATCTGCTGCTGACTCAACAAAGACCCAAGTCTAAATAGGCCAACGTTGATGCCAAAGCCGTTTCCTGCTGAAGCGTCTATGGAGCATGGCTAGACCAACATGTAGAGCAAACTCATTTAATCTCAGCCACTGTCTCTCTAGATTTCTAGGCTAGGTCTGATGTTTTACACAAGCTGGTAGAAAATATATAATCTAATAAGTTACTAGTATGCTTCGTTTGAGTTTCAAACATGAAGTGTAAGTTATTTTACTAAATGCCTTGTATGTCACATTCTCATAAAAACACTTTTATTTATTATTACATTTGTTTTTCAGGTATTGTTGTTGTTGGAATAAATCGACCCAAAGCCAAAAATTCTATTAGCAAAAATCTGGTCAAGTTGGTAAGTATTGGATTTAACCTTTTTAAATGTTGCTTTTATGATGAAAATGAATCATTTAATGATTGAAACCAGTATAATGTGAAATTTAACATATGTTTGGAGGTGTTTGGTTACTAGGGCTGTAACAATATTAGCAATATCATGATATCGCCATAGTAAAATGGCCACAATATCGTCATGGTTTTGTCACGATATTGTACAGTAAGTCTTGAGGTAAAAATAACACTTTTCAGTCTGCTCCACAGGAGCATAGCAAATTAAAATACATGGACCATGAACCTTTGCTTCTGCGTCATTGGCCAGTACTCCAATGGGATTTTGTGCAGCCCACACAGCCTGGTATTTTAGTGCCCGGGTATTTTTATTTATTGAATGGGCTGTTTAATAATGCCTTTATTTAATTCCGTACTTGTGTTGTCATTTCTTTTATGAATATATATTGAGATGTTACTAAGATTTTGCACTTTATGGCTTTTCAGGCTGTTCAAAATGTCACAGTGATAAAGTTAATAACAAATGTACCAATGACCAGTCAGAGTAATTTAATTTGACAGGTTTATTATTGTGAGCATAGCCACAATATAGTGAGCTTCCCCACAATATCGCAATAAATATTGTATCGTATTTGGATATTGTTACACCCCTAGTGGTTACTATCCAATAGTTTGTATTTGAGGTTGACCAATATTGTTTTTTCTACTGCTGATACAGATGCCAATATGTAAAGGCCATGGTTCGCCGATGGCCGATTTGTGCTTTCAATTTGAAAGGCAGATATCTAGACATCTTCCACCTTATTTTTATGCTAAAATGTCAGTAATAACATCAGTTCATGCACAAAATGTCAGAAGCTAAATTAGTGTTTAATTACTGTTTTTAGCCAGCTGTTACATCTTAATTTTGTGCAGTGGTCAGTGTTCAAATCAGACATCTAGCTAAATTTAATCAAACAAATCAGTAAACTGACCAAGTATTAAATACAGGTCCTTCTAAAAACAATTTGCATATTGTGATAAAGTTAATAATTTTCTGTAATGTACTGATAAACATTAGACTTTCATATATATTAGATTAAGTAGTTGAAGCCTTTTATTGTTTCTAATATTGATTATTTTGGCATACAGCTCATGAAAACCCAAAATTCCTACAATTCCTATCTCAAAAAATAGCTATTAACCTAATCATCTGAATCAACTAATTAACTCTAAAACACCTGCAAAAGATTCCTGAGGCTTTTAAGAACTCCCAGCCTGGTTCATTACTCAAAACCACAATCATGGGTAAGACTGCCGACCTGACTGCTGTCCAGAAGGCCATCATTGACACCCTCAAGCAAGAGGGTAAGACACAGAAAGAAATTTCTGAACGAATAGGCTGTTCCCAGAGTGCTGTATCAAGGCACCTCAGTGGGAAGTCTGTGGGAAGGAAAAAGTGTGACAGAAAACGCTGCACAACGAGAAGAGGTGACCGGACCCTGAGGAAGATTGTGGAGAAGGACTGATTCCAGACCTTGGGGGACCTGCGGAAGCAGTGGACTGAGTCTAGAGTAGAAACATCCAGAGCCACCATGTACAGGTGTGTGCAGGAAATGGGATACAGGTGCCGCATTCCTCAGGTCAAACCACTTTTGAACCAGAAACAGCGGCAGAAGCGCCTGACCTGGGTTACAGAGAAGCAGCACTGGACTGTTGCTCAGTGGTCCAAAGTACTTTTTTGGATGAAAGCAAATTTTGCATGTCATTCGGAAATCAAGGTGCCAGAGTCTGGAGGAAGACTGGGCAGAGGGAAATGCCAAAATGCCTGAAGTCCAGTGTCAAGTACCCACAGTCAGTGATGGTCTGGGGTGCCATGTCAGCAGCTGGTGTTGGTCCACTGTGTTTTATCAAGGGCAGGGTCAATGCTGCTAGCTATCACGAGATTTTGGAGCATCTGCTGAAAAGCTTTATGGAGATGAAGATTTCATCTTTCAGCACGGCCTGGCACCTGCTCACAGTGCCAAACCCACTGGTAAATGCTTTACTGACCATTTATGTGCTCAATTGGCCTGCCAACTCTCCTGACCTGAACCCCACAGAGAATCTGTGAGATATTGTGAAGAGAAAGTTGAGAGACGCAAAACCCAACACTAGGGCTGCTCAATTAATCGAATTTTAATCCCAATTACGATCTGAGTTTTGAACGATTATAAAAACAAAACAAGCCGATTATTTGCTCCTCCCACTTGTGCTGCCCTGAGTTGCAAATGAAGCGCTTCTCCCACAGTGTTGCCAACTTAGCGACTTTGACGCTATTTCTAGCAGCTTTTCAGACCCCCTTCTTGACTTTTTAAATCCTAAAAATACCTAGCGACCACCTCAGAAACATCTCTGGTAACCCGTAGCTGCTTTCAGGATAACTGTCGTTGACATTTCTTGCAGGTTAGCTAAACACTCCGCCTGCGCTCCCGACCGTTCTTCAGGACATTAGGAAAGGGAATGATGTAGTGATGTGTCAGTCGCTATAGAAACGGCTCTCAGAGCCGGCTCCCTGTTGGATTAACCAGAGTGAGTGACACACACCGTACCTGCGGGCTCCTGAGCTGCTAAAAACAGCTAAATGTGTGCGTGCTAAACACACGTACAGCTTGCCCATGATTGCTGTGAAACCGGGTTAGGGGGTGCAGCTGTGGTTGGGACAATTATTACATTAACTGATGGACTTGTAAATAAATAATTTATAAATAAGGTAGAAATAGATAGAAATAAGTTCCTCACGCTGATAAATAATAACTAATCTCTCTGAGGACACGGTGCTAGTGCACGCTCCAACAGCACCTTGACACGACTCAATAAATGTTATGCAACATTTTATGAAAATCAATTTATTTGCATTTATTTGTTATAAATGCCACTGTATAATTCTTGCTGTCAGTATTTGCAAGATATTGGTATTTGGGTCTGTACTGGTTAGACTTAAATGAGTTAAACCAAGGTCTATAGCCCTTGGGTCATAAGCAATGAGCTATAAGTATATTGGTCTTTTTATACTGGGAATCAGGAGTTATTTTAGTGATCATCTTATTTCTTATTTAATTTTGTCCTGATTGTGCCCTGAGCAATTTTATGACAGAATAAAAACAAATAAAATCAACATAAATTGAAAAATCGTCTTAAATAATCGATCTCAATTTCAGTCACCATAATCGTGATTATTATTTTTGCCATAATCGAGCAGCCCTACCCAACACTGAATGAGCTTAAGGTCGCTATTGAAGCATCCTGGGCCTCCAGAACACCTCAGCAGTGCCACAGGCTGATTGCCTCCATGCCACGCTGCATTGAAGCAGTCATTTTGGCAAAAGGATTCCTGACCAAGTATTGAGTGCATAACTGACCATAATTATTTGAAGGTTGACTTTGTTTGTATTAAAAACACTTTTCTTTTATTGGTTGGATGAAATATGCAAATTTTTTGAGATAGGAATTTTGGGTTATCATGAGCTGTATGCCACAATCATCAATATTAAAAACAATAAAAGGCTTGAGCTACTTCAGTTGTGTGTAATGAATCTAATATATATGAAAGTCTAATGTTTATTAGTACATTACAGACAATAATGAACTTCATCACAATATGCAAATTTTTTGAGAAGGACCTTCAAAACTGGCAGAGGTGTGGACTTGAGTCACATGACTTGGACTCGAGTCATTATTTCAATGACTTCTGACTTGACTTGATAAAATCTATAGACTTTTGACTTGACTTGGACTTGAATCGACTTGCATCTGTTGACTTGATGATGACTTGAGCATATTTGATATTTTAGCACAAAAGTGACAAGACATGGACAAAAATCATAAATCATTCTTGGTTCTGGGTTAGATCTTGTTCTGCTAACTGCAGCAGCACTTTGTTTATAATCAGTTTCAGTTGTACTTTCTGCTTGTTTCAGCAAATAAATCTTTTAGAAGATTTATTTCTGGAATTTAATTATTATCATTGTCATTAAATTGAAGTTGGACAAATGACTTGATTATCATTTGAAAAATCAAAGTTAAGGACTTATACCGTTACTTGACTTGGACTTCCACATCATTGACTTTGGACTCGACTTGGACTTGGTTGTCTTTGACTTGGACTTGACTTGAGACTTGACTGGAAAGACTTGTGACTTGCAAAGCAGTGACTTGGTCACACTTCTGAAAACTGGTAAAAGAATTTTAGTTGTAAATCATTTTTGGAGCATTTAATAAAGCATATGTTATTCAGGAATATTAAAATACACTTAAATTCTGCAGCAGCACCGGGCTGCCCGGGTATGTGCCTGACTTTAAATCGGCTTAACTAAGGAGTTATATCGCCCGACCGCATAGGGATGACTAGAAACTAGGGGTAGATATTGGGCTTCTAGTCATCCCCATGCGGTTAGTCGCAACTAATAAATCACATAATATTCTATTAAAAAAATTTAGACGTTAAACTTTTATTCATTTATTAAAAAACATGTTTAGGTGCTATTTCATGTGTACCAAAGTGTCTTACTTTAATGGTGATACACACTGTAACATAACATAACACAATACAATATCTGTATGTAGGTTCTAATCCAAAGTCCTATTTGTTCATACAGATGTTTGAGACTGTAGAGAGCATCAAGAAGAACAATAAAGTCAGAAGTGTGATCTTATGCAGTTTGGTCCCTGGTATCTTCTGTGCAGGTATGCTTTCTCTGGCTATTGCCGATGTCAGTACATTTTTATAGTTTGAAAGTGTTGTTTTTAATGTTCTACCATTCATTTTAAAAATGAATTTCCCTAATTTTGTATATATTTTTATTCATAAGGACCAGGATGGATTAATTTTACAGAGGAAACAGAAATTTTTACTATATAATATGACTAATCATCCATTTTGCAGTTTGTTCATGTGATGTAAACAGCAGATTTGTCATGCCCCTCCAGCCTCCTTTGATGCGCACGCACACACACACACACACACACACACACACACGCACGCACACACTCACGCACGCACACACACACACACACACAACAAAAGAACCCACCATATTCGGGTAGAAGAATGGGTCGCTGAGGGTCATGTGGGTGCACAACCTTCAGTTCACACAGCTGCTCTCTGTTCCTTGTTTCAGAAAGTTAGAAGTTAACGTCGTGTGTGTGTGTGTGTGTGTGTGTGTGTGTGTGTGTGTGTGTGTGTGTGTGTGTGTGTGTGTGTGTGTGTGTGTGTGTGTGTGTGTGTGTGTGTGTGTGTGTGTGTGTGTGTGTGTGTGTGTGTGTGTGCATGTGCACGTAGGTGCAGACCTGAAGGAGAGGGGAAAGATGCACCAGAGTGAAGTGGGACCATTTGTATCCAAAGCCAGAACTCTCATCACAGAGCTGGGTACGGACTCTTAACATCATTAACATAAATCCATTAAAAACAAGCTCTTTGATGAGCCCGTGGTCTCTAAAGTGAAACGAGGGATTTATTTAGTTAGGATTATTCCTCTGGATGTTCACCATTTCTGCTTTAACAAAAACACAAGATGCTTCTAAATGCTAATTGGTTTTTGGAGGTTTCTTTGACATGACTGCTTTTTATTGAACACATGCAGAGTGTGCAGAGTGGATGACATGTACTGAACCGTTCTGGTGTTTTTGTTCAGGTAACCTTCCAGTACCAACAATTGCTGCAATTGATGGAGCTGCTTTAGGAGGAGGCTTGGAAATGGCCCTTGCTTGTGACATCAGAATCTCCTGTAAGACACAATGGACTTTATATTGGGTCAGCTAAGTCTCCTCTATCTTAGTACAGTTAGAATCAGATTAGCAGTGCAAGACACTCATGACCCTGTGTGTGTTTTACCAATTAGTGAACAGTAACACACCAATCAACAGGGTATCCACATGCACGCTGCAGTAAGGAGATGTACAAGACTTACAGCCAGATGGGCAGAATTGATGTTCTGGACATGAGTCCAATCTGGGTCCAATCTTGGCCTCAGATTATCATTCATGCTTAGTCAAGATCTGTATCCATTATTCATGCAAGTAGGAGCTAAAAAGGTCTTCTGACAAATGTATGTGGAGCAGAACTGCAACAGTTTGTCTGCAGCTTCTGTATCAAACCTGTTCATTCACTGGGATTATCCAGAACCCACAGATTGTTCTGAGGATGTCATTTGTTCTTTTCATGAGTTAAATTCTACTTCTCCTCACTTCATCAAATACTTTTTATGAAACAAAATGATTCAAAGAAAAACACAAATTAATCATTTTGATTACTTTTATTTTGGAAAATTATCTTAAAATAAATGTTATGAAGACACGTTAGCTTTACTTTTACCGCCTTTTTGTTGAAGTTGAATCTTTATAGTTCCACTGCTTGTTAGAAAGGGTTTAAAATTGTTTTGTACTTACTATTTGTGCTTGTTTAAAAAGCCTCAAGATTATTATTATTACTAAATACAATAATTCTCTTTTCTTTAGCCAGCACTGCAAAACTGGGCCTGGTCGAAACAAAACTTGCAATAATCCCAGGAGCAGGTAAGATATAGCTTTATTTATAGTCTCATTTTACAGATTAATAAAAAAAATGTAAATGAGAAAAAAATTAAAGATTAGATCTTTTTTTTTAAAGAGACGCTATTTCCAGGGTTTTTGCTTCTAGAGAAAAGAACGTGTAGAGATGGCCTCGATCCCCAGTGAGTCGTGGTGGATGGCTGCTTATACTGAGCCAGGATCCTCTGGAGGTTTCTTCCTGTTACAAGGAAGTTTTCCTCTCCACTGTCGCTTTATGCTTGCTTAGTATGAGGATTGCTGACACCAGCCAGTGACTTGGTGCAATCTGCTGGGTTCCTTATATAGGAAACTTTTTTCTGATTGGCTTAATGAACTGACCTGCATTGGAATGTTTATCATGTGAAGTGCCTTGAGACGACTCTTGCCGTGATTTGGCGCTATATAAATAAACTTGAATTGAATTGAATTGTTCCATGAGGTAGATCTTCTGTTTGTAGGTGGAACACAGCGCCTCCCCAGGGTCATAGGTGTCTCTCTGGCCAAGGAGCTCATTTTTGCTGCCAGGGTGGTGGATGGAGACGAGGCATGTCGCCTGGGGCTGGTCAATCATTCTGTGGAGCAGAACGACAGTGGAGATGCTGCGTATTTGCGGGCTCTAGAGCTCGCTCGTGAGATTAACCCTCAGGTAATAAAAATGTACTGGTGTTTTTTTTTTTTTAATATGCACGTGAGTTAAAAGGCAGTGAAATATGGGACTGGACAGACAGATTTATATCATCTAACCTTGTAACCTGCTATGATTTGAGTCTCTGATTTCTGCTCTTACAGGGCCCGATTGCAGTAAGGATGGCAAAACTAGCAATAAACCAGGGAATAGAGGTGAGTTGTCAGCCAGTGAAGACCACTTTTACACCAGTGCTGCTTTGTTGTTGTTTTTAACCGTTGGCATATTTAAATATAGGCACATGAAAGGAAGGAAGTCTGGCATTCCCTCGTGTGGCTCTTTTAATGTTCATTAAATGGCCTTTATTTGATATAGCGCCTTCTAGAGTCCTAGAACCCCCCGAGGCACTTTTCTACCGTCATTCACCCATGCGCACACACATTCACACCCTGCTGCTGATGAGCTACAATGTAGCCACAGCTGCCCTGGGATGCACTGACAGAGGCGAGGCACTGGAGCCACCGATCCCTCCAACCATCACCAGCAGGTAGTGCCTTAGTACTCATAATTTTCTGGGACCATATCACCCACGCCTGACATCCAGTAAAATATTTGTTTTGATATTTTATTGATGGGAGAGGCGTTTTATTCAATAATTTAAGGATGAAGCATCACCAGTCCAAAAATAACCAGCATTTCGGGCATTAACTATAAAGTGTTAAAAGAGTTATAGTCGGTGGCTCCAGAGAAAGTTACTCAGTCTTTCCTGCTTCATCATTAATCTTCATTGAGGGATGCCTTGTTCCCTTTCAGGTGGATTTATCTACAGGTCTGGCTATTGAAGAGGCATGCTATGCTCAGGTGAGGATTTAATATGCTCTGTAAATTAAGTTTTGGTTTAAAATTCAACAAGCTGAAGTATCAAGACGTTTTAGGATTGTTAAAAGCACAGAAAGTTTTAAATATCTCCACAAAATAAAAAATGGAGGAAAACCTTGCACCACGACAGAAAGGGGCTGCTGCCCACAGGAAAGGAGAAAACTAGTGAAGTACTTTGAAGGAATCTGGAAGATTTCACAAACACGCTCTGCCTTTACGTGGGTGGAGAGTCGTGACTGCTGTTTGTGCTTATAGACCAAACAGCAGGTCAGATTACCCACCATAGTTGGAAACCTTGGACGAGGCACTGGAGAGCTCTCCTTTGAGTGACTCCTTTGTTTCCTCGATCTGAACCCAAGTGGTGCCCTGTTATTAGACATCCATGCCAGTCACGGATTGTCCATGCTAAACACCGTGTTTAATAACCGTGCCCATATGTGCTCTTGGCACCGGGATACTTTAGGCTGCTGCTCGATGATCAACTCTGTTGTCTCATCTGAGTTATGGTCACATGTCTTGGACACTCGGGTAAAGAGTGGGGCAGAGTGACCACTGCTTGGTGGCAGGCCCAAACTCCTCTTGTTCACAAATGATCACTGTTGTAGTGTTTTAGTCACGTGTTTGACCAGTCACAGAAATGGCCACCAGTGTGCTACAACCTAACTCTTTTAAAATAAATCCCAGTATATTGATCTGGGCACTGGAAGATTTGAGGACGCTTGAGGAGAAAGGCATGATGAGATAATTTCATAATATTGTAACATTTCTGCTGCATTAAAGAGTCAGAACAGCAGTTTGCCTCTTAGCAGTGGTTTATTAAAGTTTTCAAGCAAACAGCTGAGATGAAGTTGCATTTACGTGGAGCTGTAGCTCTTTCTAAACATGATCGTAGTTTGCAGGTGTGAGTATAGTGTTTGTGGACTTGGAAAAGGCATTTGACAGTGTCCCATAGTGCTGGAGTATGGGGTACCAGGCCCCATGATAGGCTGTTCGGTCCCTGTAGATCCGTGTCAGAACTTGGTCTGCATAACTGGCAGTAAGCCGGGCTCATTCCTGGTGAGAGTTGGACTTTGCCCAGGCTTTCCTTTGCCACAGATTCTGTGCATAATTTTTATGGACAGAATTTCAGCAAGTTGATGGGATCCAATTGATGGCCTGAAGGTCAGGTCTCCGCTTTTGCAGACAATATGGTCCTGTTGGCCTCATCAGACTGTGATCTCTTACTTTCGCTGGAGCAGTTCACAGCCAAGTGTGGTACGACCTAGATGAGAATCTGCACCTCCAAGTCCGAGACCATGATCATGGGTTGGAAAAGAGTAGAATACCTTCTCCAGGTAATGGACGACGTCCTGCCCAAAGTGGAGGAGTTTTGGTATCTTGAATGAGGGAAAGATGGAGAGTGAGATCGATAGGTGGATTGGTTTTGTGTCTGCAGTGATGTGAGTGTTATACCAATCTGTTGTAGTGAAGAGAGAGCTGAGCTGGAAGGCAAAGCTCTCAATTAACCGGTCGATCTACGTTCCTGCCCTCACCTATGGTTACAAGCTTTGGGTAGTGACCGAAAGATCGAGATTGCAGTTACAACCGGCTGAAATTAGTTTTCTCTACAGGGTGTCTGGGCTCTCCCTGAGAGAGAGATTGTAAAGCTTGACCATCCAGAAGGGGTTCATAGTAGACCCGCTCCTTCTCCACATCAAGAGGAGCCATTTGAAGTGACTTAGGCATCTGATTTAGGTTGCCTCCTGGTAGGGCTGGGCGATATGACGATTTTAGACCGTTTTACGATCTACACATCTGACGGTCTGTCATTTTTGAGAGACCGTTTTATCACGATTCACAGCTCTGCTGTTGAATTTCTGCCTCTGAATGAAAAGGGAACTTACCCCAGGCGAATGACACGCCTTTGTTTGACCCTTAACCAATCAGAGTGAGTCATAGTAATATATTAGTGCCCCGCTTGTTTTCACCTGTGTGTGAACAAACATGGCTTCGGCCGCGGCTGAGCAACAACGAGGTTTTCGTTCCGAAGAGGAACGCAGGGTTTCCTTAGCGCGCGGCGCTAACAACTTAGCGACGTTACATGTCTCGGAGAAAGCGTAAAAACACGTTGGACGCTTCTTCTGAAGCAGGAAAATAACACTTCTTAAGCAGAGCACGACGTCACCTCGGCTCGTTCACCCTCTGCCGAGCCGGACTGAGCTCGGTCACTGGGTCGCTGGAGCTGCCCCGTGACTGCCTGATGGAAAACCAGCGGGTTTCATCAGACTCGTAAAGTTTTTTGTTTTTGCTGGGGACCACCTACCGCTCCCTCCTGCAGTCTTCCCCTATTACAATTTAAAATGATTCTGTAAACTCCGTGTATCAATAGAAACAATCTCTGCCTCTGCCAGCTGCAGTAAATGTAGTTTCCAAATAATAAGAGGTGCATTCATCTGTGTATCTCCTTTGATCCACATTAGTGATATTTTCAGCACCAGAACAGTGAAGCAAAGAAAGATTCCTGAGTTTGTTAGTAATTTTATTTATTAGGTGCTTCTAACCTGTTCTATTTTTCTCTGAAATGAGATCAAATCAGTGCTTCTATGGGTTGTCTCCAATCTGCACTGGAAAATTTTAATTTATTTAGAGACTTGTTGCAGAAAATATTCAGAATGCGCAGTTTTTTGCTACCACAAGCGATCTCTGGTCCAGCCGCACATCAGAGCCGTATTTGAGCTTAACTATCCACTACATGAGCAACTGGGAGCTACATAGTATTTTGAACAAGTTAATGTTTGCACAATACGTTTGCAATTGACATGTTTGCACTTTAAATATGTTTACGATTTTAATTTATGTTAAGTTACTTGAAAAACGAGAAAAACTGATTTTTGTAATTGTTTCTCTCAGAGCTTTTATCATCTCTGGTGTGAGTTTAAAATATAAGCATGTTAGCACTGTGCTGATTATCCCTAATATGAATAAATGTTTATTTATTCAATGTTTCTCTTCTTTAATACACAATTGAAGTTATGCTATTCATGGATAAAAAATCGTGATAAAATCGAAATCGTGATAAAATATTGGAAAAATCGTGATATTCTATTTTTGCCATATCGCCCAGCCCTACCTCCTGGATGCCTCCTTGGTGAGGTGTTCCAGGTACATCCAATTGGGAGGAGACCCAAGGGAAGACACATGACACAATGGTGGAACTGTTTTTCTTGGCTGGCTTGGGAACATCTGACCCCGGGTTTCCACGGGAGCCGTCAGCAGCACGTTACTGCAGCAGCACGTCTTGCTCGCGTAAGCTGCTGCTTGGCCCTTCCCACGAGACGCGAAGCAGCAGGGGAGCAGCTGTCACCGACCGAGCACGAAGTCACACGAGTGACTTCGTCAGTAAACACAACAAATAGCAGGAGAAAACTACAACATGGTTTGTGTTTTATGTTCTGTCTGTTTTATAATCGCCAATACGGACCTGAAAAACAAAGGAGACCGCTAGCTAGGTGATAACTTCTCACGGGGACGCACAGTTAGTAACCTTTTTTAAAAGTAAAGCAACCGGAAGGCAGTACGTTCTTTATTCTGAAAATCTCGGGAGCTTCTCTCCATTTCCGCGTCCGATTTCCTGTCTTTCCTTCCCCAAAAATGTCGAACTTGACCCGTTTCAGAGGCGTCGCGCGTAGAAAATAGAACCGGCGCGTAAAGGCCGCGACATGCTGCTCCTGAGACGCGGCCGACTTGCGCTGCTGACGGCTCCAGTGGAAAAGGTTCTGTTGACCACAGCGGTTCCTATCAGCAGCTATGACGTGCTGCTGCAGTAACGTGCTGCTGACGGCTCCTGTGGAAAGCCGGGATTTGAACTCCTCTGGAGTGGCCAGGGAGAGGGAAGTGTGGGCCTCTGCTTAGGCTGCTGCCCCAGTGACCCTACCCTGGATAAGCAGAGGGAATGGATGGGTGGATGGATAATTTGTCTTGTGTTGAGAATCACCTTCCACCATGACCTGGAGAATACTGTTCATTGGTAGTTTGGCAAGCCAGACTAAATTAAAATATTATTTAGTTTTGCAACGCTCCATGGATGCCTCTCAGTGTTGGGGCAGGTTCTACCATTGTCTTTCAAATGATCTTCGCATGCTACCGGACAAGGAACAACGTGACATACTCACCGCAATGGATGTCAGTCAACGAGGCAGTCCGCTGTTGAAGAAGGTGAAAATACATCCCATTTCTAAATTATCGACTTAAATACATCTATCTGCTCCTGATTCTAATTAAGTCCAAGTCCAAATAGTCCAAAATTGATGTAAAAGCCATTTCAAACAAGCTGTTGCCATCTTGTTCCACTCTGTTGCATCATCCCGCCCATCAAACCAATAGAGTGCCTTGATTGGCCCACCAGAATGCTGCTAGGTAGCCGTGGAGGTTCCAGTGGATCATTCCCAGACCAAACTTTGCAAAGCATGAGTTTGGTCTACTTCACTAGGAGATTCATTGGCTGTTCCATTTGGCCTGTAAGCTAAAATCTGTGGCTTGCAAAGTTTTTCCATTTCCTGTTTAAAAAGAATGGATACAGGTTTTGTAATTTGACCTCATTTTGTACTTGTGATGCAAACCTGCAACCCTTTAGGTTTGTTGTGATTTCAGCAGAGAACAGTGGGCCTCAGGAAAGTGAGGGTGTAGAAACTTTAGGTAATTTTCAGGTAAAGATTTTTGTGGTTTTGAACTGTCACAAACGCACACCTGCATATTGTTTTAAAGGTGATACCAACTAAAGACCGATTGGAAGGGCTTGCTGCATTCAAGGAGAAGAGGCCTCCATTTTACAAGGGGGAGTGAGAGCAGAGCTATCCTGATGAGATCCAGAAAAGATCTCTCATCAACACAACAACCTGTACAGAACCCACATGTCCTGTTTTAACTTATTGATGTGTAAATCATGAATTTCTTCCACTGGAATATTTTGCTGGGGAAATATTAACACAAAGTAGTTATTAACCAAACGAAACTGATGTAGAAATTAGTAGAATGTTCATTTATTTGAATGCTGCAGGCAAATAGTTTTTTTTTTTTCATTTTACTAAAAAATGGAAATGGAGATTTGATTTAGATTATTTTTTTCTAACCTAACTAAGTGCTTCATGACACACATTCTCCAAGTAAAAAACCAGCACCATTACACACTAATAAAACACATCAAAGCTCACACTGTCCGATCATCTTGTATCTGATGCTTTATTCGATCAATGCATGATCATGTAATGGTAGTAAAGGGTCGGCCACCCTCGGATCTGCTCTGAGGTGTATTATGGCCTCTCCACTCTGAATATACAAGTCAGAAAACACTCCAGCTCATTTAAAAAGTGTTTCTGTCTAATATTTTCATATTTGATTCTTCTATAAACCAGAATCAAACCTCTTAGCTTTTATGAAACTTTAAAACGATCTAATACTGATGCTTCCCTGCTGACTTCATTATTTTATCTGAATAAAGTCACAACTTGTAGTTCTGTGGTGTCTTTGTGCTGATTTTCATAAGTGGGGCTTAAGTCAAAATCCTGCTAGATGTATTAAAGATGTTATAATTAATAAATTAATTGGCTCTATAAAAACAGATTTAGTATTATTGCACCTGAGTTGGACTTAAAGCCATTTTTCATGTGTGGATTTCAGTAATAGAGACTGACCGATATGTTTTTTTAAGGCCGATACTGATTTTTAAAGATTTTTGTTGTCGTGCAATATAAATTAAATAAATCAATTTTTTAAAATATTTATTGAACTTCAAATATAAAACAAACTCAAAACATTAACAATGTGCAAACTGTTTCAGAACAATAGAAAGTCAAATCGATTCAAGTTTTTTTTAAGTGTTTAAAATAAAGAAAATCAAACAGTACCCAGAATAATGGTGCACAATAGTGGCTGGTCGAGGTAGAATCTTCAAGTAAATAAAAATCACAAAGTAAAGCACACTACCACATTGTAGTAAAAGATTAAATCTAAACTATAGATAAAAACTAGTGCAAACATTAAACACCAAACTTTAAGGGAAATTCCACTCAGAAGTAAAATGTGGTCTGTTTGATTTCCCAGAGTTAAAGAGAGAAAAAGGATTTTGTAGCTAACAAGCTCAGTTCTCCTGATCTGAAGCAGTACATTTTGCTGTAGCTTAGCATAAAGCAATGTAAGTTAAAGGAAGGTTCTATGCTAGAACTGTGGAGGCAGCTGGCTACACAGGTGCCTGTTTAAAAAAATGTATTTGCTTTAAAAACTATTTTTGGCTGATGGCTGATACAGAAAAAGTTTAATATATCGGCTCCATAAAATGTTCTTTCTTTTTAGCTTTCATGTGCTTAGTATAACATCTTGCCAATGGACTACAGTTGAAAAGTTGCCTGCTGGCTAACACTGGCACATTTACAGAAATGTTGATTGATGGGCACTGACCTTAAATAAATAAATGAAATGAAATGATATATCGGTCGGCCTTTAAAAATACAACCATTACCCTAATAATAATAATAAAATAATCATTTATGCTTCATTTTTCTCTGAAGAATCAACTTTGTGGGATGGAACTTTTTCCTGGACTTTTTTATAGAGTTTCTAATGACACCAGGTGGTAAGATTATAACTACTGCACTGGATCTTATATTGTTTTAAAGTAAACATTAAACCTTTGATTTGTAGGACAGAGACAGCCAACTGTTCTGGGACATCCGCACACTTTAACCCACTCTTTTGAGAAGGATAATTTCTGCTTGTTTTATAAAGCAGTTGTTTTATTCAGATAACGATTAACACTGGTTCTGTGTTTTTAGATCAACTCCTTATGTGAGCCACTGAAGCTTACATCAAAAATTCACAGCTAAAGTGTTCTTTAATTTACCATCATTTCCAAAAAAGAAATGGACAAATGAGTTTTTAGATGAGGAGCAGATTTCTAAATTTTACTTGTTCTTGCAATATTTTTATTTTTGTAAAGGAGAGATGATGAAAACTGATTTGTGTTAAATCCAGGTTTCATTTTACTGTTGTTGACTGTACATGGGAACCTGTGCCAATAAGGGGATTCTGTAGTCATAAATAACAGACTATACTGGCACATTTTCAAAAGTCGACAAAGCGCTTTTGAAAAGATTTTCTAGTCCAGTGATTCTCAACCTGGGGTTCACGACCCCCCGAGTGGATCTCGGATTGCAGGAGGTCTAGTCTGTGCTGAGGTTCACAAATTTAAATTTAGTAAACATTACATTTATAAAATTCCCAAAACTCATCCTGTATTATGACTAAATCTCTGTATGAGACTATTAAATATAAATACCACATATTTTATACACTTGGTGACACACAAAAGGAAAGAAAGCTATAGTTACCGACCTATCCTTTGAGCCCCAATGCCCCCCAATTTGGGGGCAAACAAGTAGCAGCAAAAGGTCTGACCCAAGGGTCATTTTTCTTTCTTTCTTTCTTTCTTTCTTTCTTTCTTTCTTTCTTTCTTTCTTTACAGACCATTTTCATAACATTCCTGTACACAATATACACAGTATCACTACTGCATAAATTAGATCTGTGAAAGGGACTCCAAGAAGCTGAAACAGCTTATTTAAGTTTCCCATGATGATTAGATTACAAAAATGCATTCTCATAAACCTGACTTTTATCAGAAAATCATCAGAAAAAAACAATTAGTCAAATCAAACCATACATGCCACAGAAAAAAGTTTTGAGTCCATTAATCAATTACAATTCTAGCACTCAGGTGATGTCAGCAAGATATTGCCACTATGTGTTCATACAATATGTATTTAACATTTCCATCTTCAAGAGAGTTTTAAATTTACTAATTGTTTTACATTTCTTCACTCAAGTTATTCCATGTTTGTACTCCTCTGGATGTAATACAATGATATTTCCTGTTGGTTCTAATCAAAGGTGTCTTATAAATAAATGTTCCACGTAAAGTATAATTTCCATCCCTTAGTTGAAACCACTTCTGGACACTGTAAGAGTCTTCCTGGTTAAGTATTTTAAACATAAGTTGTGCTATTCTATAAGATCTTTAAACTTGAGAATTTTTAATTTAACAAATAGTGAATGAGTATGTTGACTATATATTCTGCATTAGCCACTATTCGTATTCAAATTCTCCCCACAACAAACTAAGGTAGCATCGTCTGCAAACAAAATGGGTAAAAGCTCAATGCATGCCTCCCTTAAATTATTTATATACAAGATAAACAAAAAGGGCCCCAACACTGACCCCTGGGGAACTCCATTCTTGATTCTCTGTGTGTGGGATTTAATTTCCTGCGTTTGCACATACTGTCCCCTATTTTCCACAGAACTCTTTGCAACACCTCTAATTCCACAACTATTTAGTTTCTTCAGTAACAAGTTATGATCCACGGTATCAAACGCTTTTTTTAAGTCAAGAAAAACTCTTATCGAATATTCTTTTTTTTTTTCTATTGCTGTTACTATATTCTCTGTAAAGTCGATGAGTGAATGTGTTGCTGTCCTTTTTCTCTGATATCCATATTGTTGTTCACACAATATGTTGTGTGTTGTAATAAAGTTTGCCAGCCTTATAAGGAATAATTTTTCTGATATTTTGGAAAATTGTGGTAGTAATGAGACCGGCCTATAATTTGAAAGTAGCTGTTTATTGCCAGATTTAAATATAGGTATGACTTTAGCTATTTCCATCTTGTGGGGAAATACACCTGTTTGCAGTGATAGATTACAAATGTGAGCAATAGGTTTTGATGTACAATCTATTATGTCTTTAATTAGAAACATTTGGAGTCCATCACAATCAGTGGATTTCTTATTTTTAAATTAGTTAATATCAATAATTTATTTTTCATCTGTTTCTCTTATAAATATGGTCTCCTCAATATTTATGGTCTTACCCTCTATGTTCCCATTTTGCTGGGAGTCAACAATATCCCTTGATAATTCAGGACCCACATTCACAAAAAATGAATTAAATTCATTTGCTATTATATTTGCATCACCGGTCACTGTGTTGTTGTTGTCCAAAAGTTCTGTTGGGTAATTTTTGTCACTGCAGCTATGTTTAATAATAGTGTTCAGTATTTTCCAAATTTCCTTTACATTACTTTTATTTTCCTCCAAAATCTTACTGTAATGAGCTTTTTTACTGTTTCTCAATATTGTAATTAATTAATTAATTTATTTATTTTTATAGTTTAACTCACTCTAGAGTTTTTTCCTTAAACATTTTTCGATATAACGTATTTTTCTTCTTACATGCTTGGAGTATTCCTTTTGTTACCCATGGTTTTTCCCTCTGATTTTGTTTCCCAGTTTTTATTTGGACAATGCTTCTCAAACATCTTTTTTATTTTTATTTTTTTGTGTGTGTGTGTCCTGTCTGGCTGTGAAGCAAACAGAATTAATGTCTGAATGCTTGTGACAAGCCTTACAGATTTACTCTCAGGTGGAGCATCAAAGCGTCTGCTTTTAATGTCACGCCTGATACTTAAAACTTTATTGTTATTGTTGTTGAATGCTTTTTAATTCCGACCAGACACGGAGACAGAGGTGAAAGAGAAAGGAAAAGACAAAAGATGGGGGTTCCACAAAAATAAACAATAATGAACAAGAATCTGCTTCTAGATCTGCAGAAAGACAGAAGAAAAAAAAAACAAAAAAATGGGACACAACAACAATACAACAGGAGCAAGTTATCACTGTATCAACTTGATGAAGAAATATATAATCAACATTGTTTAACTGAACAATCACACGATAATAAATCACAGTGCATTAAGTGCCCACCATAGCCTTAAGACCTGTGTTGAACATGCCCAAGTCCATACTTATGAGAGCACCATGTGAGCACCTGTGTGTGTACACGTGCTTGTATATGTAAGGTTTCTCTATAGGAGCGGCCAATAGAGGGTGTGAGGGGCCACATATCTGCCCCCTAAAGATGTGCAGGAGATGGAGGGAGCTCCAAGTCCCAGAGATCCAGGAGCTGCCCCAGAGCACAGGAACTCCAGGGAGACTGCGACCAGAAAAGCCCCCAATCCCCTTGAGAGGCGCAGGGGATCGCCCCGGGGGGCCACAACTAGCGGCCGGCAGAGTCCAGGGAGATATCGGCGGCAAGCCCACAGGCCCGCCCGCAGCCTCCCACCCCCTAGCCGGCCGAGCCCGGGACCCAATGACCCGGGACCCAGGGGCGACCACCCCCGCTGGGGACCCAGCAGAGCCCAGTGACCCAGACCCCACCAGGCAGCCACCAGGATTGGTCAGGCAGATGCCAAAATCTTAAACTCCCTGACCCGGGAGCCACGACCCAGGCAGACCAAGGCACCGCACTCCACACCAGGTGTGGCAGGGAGAGGGGAGACGAAGATCTATATCATCACAAGAAGTCCCAGGAGATGGGAGGAGTCAAAGGTCCCACCTGACATATACAGTCATACACAAACACAGTCACACATTCCCTCCCTCATGCTCACACATGCACATACAACCAAAGACTTACAAAAATGCACGCTGGACACCCACTCATGCTCCCCATACACACCCTATTCACTATGGCCCCGATACTGCTGCACATGGGGTACAACCATCACCGGTTCCAAGAGTTCGACCCTTTCTGCTGGGGTGATGATGAGCAGGCTCCCCCACCCAACGCTGAGCACAGCAACCCACCACCCCAGACCCCAACCAGACGGCCAGATCTCCCTCCTAGCCTCCAGCCCCGAGAAGCCAAGCGACAACAGAGGTGTGCTAAGACCCCTAGTCTCCCTCCGCCTGCTCCAATATGGTGTTAGTGAGTGTTGATGAGGTGTATTCCATGGCTGTGGTGAGCGGGCAGTGCGTGCATCGTCTGGCCTATGCCACCACACCACCCCACTTGCACCCACAGCCCTCTGTGTCTAAGTGCAGTTTAAAATTGGAAGTGAGCACCGGCACTCGGGATGAGGCTGAGAAATCCCCCTGCCAAGTGCCGTTGGATGTGCTCACTCCCACTTCTCAAACATCTTTAACAAAGTCGACAAAAAAACTTCATAGGCTACATTTACATTGTCGACATAGACACCCCTCCAATCGTACTTCTTAAGTTCCTCTTTAAAATTATGTATTGCCTTCCGTGTTATACATCTTGCCATATACTTCTCGTTTCTCCTCTGTATCATACTATAGTTCTGGATAATTATAAAAACTGGAAGATGATCGCTTACGTCACTTATTATTAACCCACTCAAAACTGTCCTGTCTACAACATTTGTAAATATGTTATCAATAAGGGTGGCACTATGCCTTGTTTTCCTGCTTGGCTGAATTATTGTAGGAAACAGTCCCAGACTGTACATTTCATCTATAAACTCAGCTGTCGAATTATGTTTCTTGGGGTTCAAAAAATCAATGTTAAATTCACCACAAATAAAGACTTGCTTAGTACCATTACTGTTAATTAATTCAGACAACCTGTCCTTGAAAATGTCTACACATGATCCAGGTTTTCTATACACACAACAAATAGTGTTTTTTGACTTCCACATATTAACCTCCACTGTAACAGACTCCATAATATTGTCCATTACAAATGACATTTTTCAACATATCGGCTTTTATACCTTTCATCAACATATAAGGCAACACCTCCTCCCTTTGAAGTTTTCCTGTTTGTGAAATAACTAACATATCCTTTAATCTGCATGTCATCTGCTTGTTCGTCGTTCAACCAAGTTTCCAATATTGCTATTACTGTGAACTTCTTGCCAAGCTCTCTGAGACAATCTTCTATTTTTGAGACATTCAGGTTCAGTCTCCTGCTATTAAAGTGTATAATTGATATAAGGTCATCCGTTGTTACCTTTTCAATAAATTGTTCTTCTGTGTAATAATTACATTTATTCAGTTTGTTGCTACAAAAGTTATTTTCTGGGTCAATATCATTGTCAAAATCTCCCATGAAAGAAAATAAATTACCCAAAGAAAATTAAGTAAATAGAACAACACCCACTAAAAAATCAAAATAAATTAGAACATGACCATCAAAACTTTTACCTTATCACTTAATTTTTCCAGTTGCTTGATATCTCTGATCCAGAACCCATGACTATTTTCAGGAGCACCTTTCTGTTTGATGAACACCTTACAATTCATAGTCCAGGTAGACTCTACGAACAACATAATCATTAATAACTAAATGTTAACTGTGTGTGTGTGTGTGTGTGTGTGTGTGTGTGTGTGTGTGTGTGTGTGTGTGTGTGTGAGAGAGAAAAATTGTCTTAATATGTTTGTGTAGACAAATTTGGCTGGTCAACACAGTGGAGAAAACCCTAATACTTGGTTTTAGAGGTATGGTATGAATGAGCATTTAGTTTGGGTTAGGAATAGAACAGCTTTGGTTAGGGTAGAGGTTAGGCATAGTGGAGTCACTGAAGTGATTAATAATAATAAATAATAATACATCAAACTTATATAGCGCTTTTCAGTACACTCAGACGATTTCATGCACTCTCACATTAACAACTCAAAGAAAATTCCACAAGTAAACGTGTGTGTGTGTATGTGTGTGTGTGTTTGTGTGTGTGTGAAAGAAAGAAATTTGTCTATAAAGTCAAATGTGTAAAACAAAGTAAATAAAAAGAACGAAAAATTAAAATTTGTTTACAATTGCTCTTCATTTGTGTGTGTGCACGTTTTGTTAAGGAGGCCCAGGCTTGTCTTTCAGTCAAGTAGGTCCTCAAAGTAAAAGGCTTGAAGACCGATGATCTAATCTAATCCAACATGGGCACCTGAATAATTTATTTTGTAGTTTTACTAGTAAACTGATACCAGCTTTCTTTAGAACCATTGAAGAGTCACCATTGCTGAACTCAAAGCTTTTCTTCTATGTAAACCTCATCTTCTTCAGGTTCAGGAGTTAGGGTGATCTCCAGTGGAGACAGGTTTGGTCATCCTGATCATATTGACCTGGCCTTAATCCACTCCTCAAGGGCCACCATCCAGGTTTGTTTTTGTTGTTTCCCTGCTCAAAAACACTTATTCAACTGTTCAGTAAATCATCAAGCTCTGCAGAGTTCTGATTAAAATCAAGTGTGATGAAGCAGAGAAACCAAAATATACAGGAAAGTGGCCCTGAAGGACCAGGATTGGACACCACTGCCTTATCCAATCCCAGAACCATACAGAGATACAGAGACACATGTTCACAACTAAAATCAACATAAAAGCTGTAATTAACGTAAGCTGCCAGTTTTGGATTGTGGGAGGATACCCCACACATGGATAGAGAGGATTTGCATTTGTCATTCTGTTTACCTTAAGGTAACCTTGCTAACATAGCACAAACTTTCTTATGAAAGAGTGGAGAAAAGTGTACCAATCTGCTACTTGTTATGGGGCTGTGCATCACTGTAGGTTCTGTTCAGTTTAGTCAAAACTGATTCACCACAAAATTCTTCTCAGGGCACTTAACCTAAAGTGAAAATTAGTTATGGTGTTTGAGTCCCTTACAGATTCCTCCCCAGCAGCTCCAGGCTTTCTGAAGGTTTTTGACAGTTATTATTTGAATGTTTTTGTTTGTGTAGCCACACTGACCAGTGATTCGCTGAGACATAAAAGGGTTTTGAGGCGAGATGGTAAGAAAAACAACTTGTTTTCTTCTTTTTAAGTAATATTAAAAATGTCACGTTTAAAAAAGTCTTGGAGTACAGAAAAATATCCCTAATTTGAGTTTAGGGGGAAATGCATACATTTCAGGGTAGTTCTATACCATATCATTGTGACTGTTGCTAGTTTAAAAAAACAATATGGTGAATGTCCCCTTTGGGGCAGAAAGCATGCAACCTTGGCTCCTCAGACTTTGATGGTCCTTCGGTTAATTCCATTGGGAGAATGCCATGCCGATGCTACTTTTCTGGCGTACTTTCCTACTTTAAGTCCTGTGCCTGCCAATGATGTCAAGCCATGGCAACACCACTCGGCCAAAACATACCGTATGACATCTTTATTTAACCCTTTGATGCATGAATTAGGAAATCTTCAACCATGATTTTTGTAACAATTTTTTTCATTCATCTTTAGGTGTGAATGAAACAAATTTCAACAAATATTTTTTGTAAAATTAATTATAATTTTATAATAAAATTATAAATTTTATAATTTTATAATAATAATTTACAAATAATTTATTACATGTCCACCTCAGTGGACAACATGCATTCTGAGCATGAAATATGTTGGCTTGGCTTACTGAAGTCCAAATGGAGGGGCTCAAATGCAATAAAGTCTTCAACAGCTGTGCTTAATAGCAAAAACAAATAAATGACAATTTTGAGTACCTGTCCACTGTAGTGACCATTATGCATCAAAGGGTTAATTCAGTTTTTTTTACACAGGTTTTGGGAGTTTAGCAGTTTTATTCTTACATTCATGTTTCTTACTGCGTAAATGAATTTGAACATGATAATATAACTTCCATAGGTCATATGTCCAGCCAATCATCTAGTGGGACATCATTGGCAGGCACAGAACCCTGGCCTGCCAGAAGGAAGCACGGCATCTAATATGGCGTCGCCCAGAGACTGAGACACTCTCATGTATTGTAGACCCGATTTTTATGGTTATATGTTACAAAGCCGCCATTATTTTTTTTTCATCTTTGTATTCATTTTCAACATTTTGATGGATATTTTCAGAGGTTAACGGTAAAACTACACATTGGTTAAGTTGTAATCATTCTACAGTTGATACAAAACATGTTTATGAAGTTATTTGCACTAAATCCCTCCCACAAGAAGCAATTTCAGCAGTTTTACTCTTGACTGTTTCAGTCACTTCCAGAATGAGCCATTTCAGGGCTCTGTCACTTTAAGAAAATAAGTTGGAGATGGCCATGCCCACCCATCCCCCACTCTGGCTGCAATAAGCTGAGAAGCTCAAAGATCCAGGAGAAGCTCAGAGTAGAGTAGCTCCTCCAGCAACAGCTCTCCTGCATGTGAGAGGTGGTTCTATTCTACATTACCCGTTTGTGACATCACAATCCATGACCTATTGAAACGAGTTGTTTTAGCTCATAATTCCTAAAACCAAACACTGACAGAAAACGCATGAAGGTCTTTTATTCATATTTGGAGTGTTTATAGAGGTAGTAGAGACCAACATGGCAGCACTAAAGGAGTGTTGTGTAATATGTCTCCTTTAATTTATTCTCCGCAAAAGCAACCCTTTTCTAAGAAAAACACAGAATCAGCAGCTGTAGCTTAAGCCCTGTATTCTGTAACAGTTGTCTTTTAACTGTTTTTAGCACTAATATATTTAATTTTTATCATTAAATCTGTCCGAAACAGTGAACTAAGATCCACTAGATCATTCAAATGAATTAATCATTGAATTCAAGTTATGTAGCCTCTGATACAACTCCCTCTGTGTTGGTAAAAGTGTCAAGGCCGCATCTACGTTTTTTCTTATTATTCTTTGGTTTTTACTCACCTAACAGTAAACAATCTCTTTCCCATTTTAAAAGCGGCCTCTAGAGCTCATTTAGATTTGGTTTCCATGAGGTTATAAGTAAAAGGTACATATATGAGCCTGAAAAGCGACGGTTGAGGCCCTGGCCAGCAGCTGCATGCAGGCCTGCCCTGTGGCTTCATGTTGCCGCCGCAGAGAACCTACCATCCGAATATTTGTCTCCACTGTGGCTGGCCTCCTTCCGGCAGATGTCCCATTTGTAAACCGAGGGTAATCCCACCACAAGTAAGAGTTGCGTAAAGAAGGACCCGTTTCCCAATATTGGAGGCCTGGACCCCAGCCTTTTCTCATGGGAAGTGTTTTACGTGTAAATTTAAAGTTATTTTTGAGGAGCGCTCTTTGTCACCGCAGAATAGACTGGTAGACGTTGCTCTTCCTCTTGTCACGCACAAAGTCTTTCTGCATAAAACCACCTTTCAAAAGGTGGTTTTATGCCTCAAATCCCAAAGAAAAATAAACAAATTCTTCTTTTAAAGAGTTTATTAACTAAACGTTAAAATCATCAACAGAAATGACACAAGTTTGCATTATACAGTAGCATACAGTAGTTTTAAACTCATACTTTGACTCAGTTTGCATAATTTCATTACATATCTCTACTGAGTAAAGGCAAATTCTTGTAAAGTGGTCTTCATCATCAGTTCTTCATGTTTTCCTGAGGTATTTTCAAGTATTCCTTTGAAATTTGGTTGTTGATTTTTCAACCTGTCCTTGTAATCATGACAGTGTGGAGCTCAACTGAAAAAGAACAAATGTATAATTGGTGATATTCATATTCCTACATCTCTTGGACCTTTATTTCTTAGGATTAGTTCATTCCTCAAACTTCAAGCAGGGAGATGATTCATCTTTCATTTGATCATAAGCTTGACAAACTATCAGCTGTTTGGAATTCATCTTGTCTGAAATAAAGGATTTGTTTCAGTTTGCCAAACTGTACTATTGATAATTGGGTTTGTGAAAATTACCAAAATAATAGGAACAAAGTGGGTCTTTGGGACATCAAAGGCTGATTGGCAATTAAATAAACAACAAAAAGCAGTTCTCTCATACACTGCCTGGCCAAAAAAGGTTGCCACCACAAAAAAGGTCACACACTCTATGTTGTTGGACCGTCTTTAGCGTTGATAACGGCACACATTCGCTGTGGCATTGTTTCGGTAAGCTTCTTCAATATCACCAGATTTATCTCCATCCAGTGTTGCATTAATGTGTCACCAAGATCTTGCATTGATGATGGTAGAGTCTGACCGCTGCACAAAGTCTTCTCCAGCACATCCCAGAGATTCTCAATGGGGTTAAGCTCTGGACTCTGTGGTGGCCAATCCATGTGTGAAAATGATGTCTCATGCTCCCTGAACCACTCATTCACTATCTGACTCTGATGAATCCTGGCATTGTCATCTTGGAATATACCCGTGCCATCAGGGAAGATGGAATAACCTGGTCATTCAGTATATTCAGTTAGTCAGCTGACCTGATTCTTGGAGCACAACTTGTTGCTGAACCTAGACCTGACCAACTGCAGCAACCCCAGATCATAGAACCGCCCCCACAGGCATGTACAGTAGGCACATGAGTAGGCACTAGGCATGATGGTGCATCACTTCATCTGCCTCTCTTCTTACCCTGATGCACCATCACTCTGGAACAGGGTCCATCTGGACTCATCAGACCACATGACCTTCTTCCATTGCTCCAGAGTCCAATCTTTATGCTCCCTTAAACTAATTTTAGTCATTTTGCAATGCTTCTCCGCTTGATGCATGTCAGTGATCTGACCCTTCTCAAACAGTCTAACATTTTCTCCATGACCACCAGATGTATCTTTCCATGTGGTTGTTTAAGAAATGAGAAGCAACTCATTGCACCAGTTGTAGTTAAATAACTTGTTAACAGCAGAAAAATATTAGCCTGGCCTGTCAGACTCGTCCTCTGTTGAATTCTGCACAGAGAAAGAGTCTGGTAACTCACAGGCAGAGAGGCGCTTGAGGAGCGGGACGAGGCAGCTCAAAAATAACCAATCAGAAAAAAGACAGAAATGCCGACTGTACCAGGCGACGCTGTAGTTTTGTAGCTGTAGTAAAAAAGGCGTCTGGCAACGGGACAAACATCTTTTTTTAGGGGAAGAAATGCTTTTAGCACTTCTACTTGTTGTGGTTTTAAAGACATTCAAGAAATTTAGAACAGAGGAAAGAGCCGCAGCGAACTCTGCCGCTGTCTTCGTTGTTTATGAGAAACTGAGCGTCGCTGTGTGTAACGTCCGCGATGCAGTTGTTTTCTTTTAGCTGTAGTCAACAATGGCGTCTGGCAACAACGCAAACATATTTCTTTACAAGAAATGCTTTAAGCACTTCTACTTGTTGTGGTTTTAAAGACGTGTTCAAGTCATTTAGAACAGAGGAAAAAGCCGCAGCGAACCCCGCTTCAGTCGCCATGTTTATGACAAACTCGGCGTTATGGTGTGTGATGTACGATACTCAGAGCTGATTGGCTCAGTTAGAATTCTCACGGGGTGTGGTTATTTGAATAGGAGAGTTCCCAGACCCTTTCTCTGTGCACAATTAAACAGAGGAGGAGTCTGGCAGGCCAGGCTAGAGAAACATTCACCCATGCAGCAATTATCCAATAGCAGGCTCGTACCTGTTTGTCAGTTCTTTTTTTTTTGTACAGGCAGTGTAGAATATGATGCAAAGGTCCATTTATTTCAATAATTCATTTTAGACTGAGAGACCATCTAAAGGCTCAGGAACCCTTTGCAGGTGTTCTGGATTCATTAGCTGATTAGAGTGTGTAATGAAACGAAACATTACAACTTTATTGAAAATGACCAATAGGATGTGATTTTCCATATAAATATGAAACATCAACCTGATTGATCTTTGAATGTTTAATCAGAAGATTCTAGTGTTCTTTATTTCTTCAGGGACCGTAAACACACTTCTTATTAATTCAGACAGAGTCAGGTATATAGTTTCTAAAAATTAATTTAATTATTTGTCCTAAACTAACGATTATACATGACAAGATATGAATAATGAGATGTGATGTAATGGATATGAGGTGGCTTCATGTGATGTGTGAAATTTTGTAATGGAAGCTAGATGTTTTAGCAAAACCATTCTTTGTATCTGAGAGAATTAGTGAAGCCTGGGTTGTAAAAGACGTTGGATGTTTGTTTATAAACTAGAGAGTTGTTTATTTAAACTCATCAGACGCCAGTGCAGGCTATGATACCCTGGTTTGAGTTGCTCCCGGCGGTCAGGAGGGGTGCGGTCCGAGTGGTGAGGTCACCAGACATCGAAACCACAATACTCAGAGATTAGTAGCTTCCTCTGAGTTCAGCTTCCCCGGCCATGAGATGCAACCCTGAGTCTGCAGATTAGGTGTCTAAGGTGTGAAGTAGCTCTGAAAAGAGCTGTTGTGTCTGTAAATAACTTGCAGCCTCACAGAGAGGCTTTGACTGGAGGTCAAAGAAGATGGTTTTAAAAAGGCTTCTTCCCCGATTTGGCCGAATCGGGAATCAACTGGAAACTGAATAAACTGGGAAGTAATTCCTGTTTTATTAAACTCATTGTTTATAAACTCTGAGCAAGTTTGAGGGTTTTACCAAAAATCCGTCAGAAAGCCACGCCTTCTTCAGATACAAAGATGGTAGACACTTGTGAATGAGAATGTTTTAAAACACTTATGTGAAGTAAATATTAATAAGTAACTTATTGTAATGTGTATGGTAAATGGCCTGTATTTGATATAGCGCCTTCTAGAATCCTGGAACCCCCCAAGGCGCTTTACAACACAACCAGTCATTCACCCATTCACACACACATTCACACACTGGTGGGGATGAGCTACGATGTAGCCACAGCTGCCCTGGGGCGCACTGACAGAGGCAAGGCTGCCGAGCACTGGCGCCACCGGTCCCTCCGACCACCACCAGCGGGCAACGTGGGTTAAGTGTCTTGCCCAAGGACACAACGACAGCAACAGACTGAGCAGGGCTCGAACCTGCAACCTTCCGATTTCGGGGCGAGCACTTAACTCCTGTGCCACCCTATGAGTGTAGATATTGATTAACTTGTTAAATCAAACACATCCTGATCTGGTGTAGATAAGATCTGAAATGGATCATTGCAGGAACAATGTTTATTTTAAAGCCATTATTGGTTTAAGCACAGATTATTCAAACATTTGATTTAAACATCATGTTCATTCCACACATGTGATTATTGTAACTTATAACTGTAAAGTCACATAGGAACTTCGAGTAGGTTTACTTTATTCAGAGTGAGGAATGCTGAAGTCTGGCTTTTACGCAGAGATTGCAGAACTTTTGCAGGAGACCTTGAGTGGGAATGTTCATGTCTCCTTGGGGAACAATAATTGTGGCAAAGGTTTGTTTTGGGAGTCTGAGGCCAGACAGACGGTGTTGTCCGGTCTGTACCTGAAAGGTTATCTTGTGTGATCAATATTCAGGTGCAAATTGACCACTTGGATATGTAACAAGTGTGACAATTTGAGTCTAGAATATTGAACCTTTTCATAATATTATAATAGATATTTTGAATTTTAGATTTTCATAAGCTGTAAGCCATAATCTTCACAATTTATACAAATAAAGGTAGCTTGAAATATCTGGCATTGCATGGAATGAGTCTACTTCATATATTAGTTTCACTTTTTACGTTGCATTACTGACAAATTAACTTTTGCACCATATTCTAAACTTCTGAGTTTCACCTGTAAATATTAGTCAATAATTGCAATAAGAATAAACCAGTTTCTTTAACAGTAGTTAATAAATATTGAACTAGTTAAACGATTACAGTATAATTCGAACCAGGTCTCACAAAAAACTCTACAACTGAGGCCCAAAACAGATTACTGCTGATGAGAGACAGATTTGTATTCCTCATCACACTCAAGAACAGTTTCATCGTTACTAAAACTCAGGATCATAAATACTCCACAAAGCTTTCTGGAGATGAGATGATTATATGAAACCAAAGAAAAAAATTCATAATTTTTATGAATTATCCTAAAAGTTGAGCTTTTTGAAGACTACGACATCTAGACATAGGCATCCAAATACATAAAACGTAGTTTAAATTAATTTGAAAAAAGACAGATTATGCCATTAGATATTTAATGAAATCATTCTGTGGGTAATAATGTTTGATAGATGATAAGCCGGATCTCCTGACCCTATCACTGAAAACAAAAATTTTTTTTATTTATTAAAGCTTGTTTGTAGATATCATTAAACTTTACTTGTGCTGCCACCTAGTGGTTTTCTATTTCTTCAACACTAATTTGCTCCCAAAAATATTAATAGACTGGAATTCTTATTTGTCAGATCCTATCTCAATTCACAGAGAAACCTTCAAAACATTGTGTGGATAATAATAGTTTTATTTGTAAAGCGTATTTGAGTAGTTGTCAAAAGCACTTTAGAAAACATATGCATTATTATTATTATTATTTGATATTAGACAAACCACATTTAACGCATAGGTGCGTTTACAAACACAGCTTAAATTCAATATCAGAAATGCCTCAGATGGTACAACTGAAAAGACTCCAAAAGGGCAGAGAAATCTGAGCAGCTATTTGGTGCACAAACACAGAGAGGTGGTTCTGTCACCAACATGAACTTCCAACATCTTCCACTGTGGGTGGCTCCAGGACAGGGAGTGTCCAAGCTCCAAGTGGTTAGCTTAGTGAACTAGACCAAATTCTTACTTTGCAAAGAATAAATAATGCATTTATTTAGTCTGGCTTGCCAGGCTAGCAAGTGGTACCACTCAACCACACACACACACACACACACACACACACACACACACACACACACACACACACACACACACACACACACACACACACACACACACACAGTTTATTCATAACATCCTCCTTTGTCTTACATTTTCTTGCTGTGTGGTGTTGATTTCAGAAGAAATCCTGTGGATTTCCTAAAATCCTAAAATGTGGGTTGAAAGACAATCTTAACAGGGAAATGATCAGGATGAATGAGCAAAAGGATGGTTCAGGTTAAACTTGTCAGGGTGGTGAGGTAGGACCCTGGAGCAGGTGAGGAATCCATGGGAGGCAGACAGGTAAACTCAAAGTAATTTGGTAAACAACTGGAACACTGGAAACAGAAGGAACACTAGAAAAACTCACAACTGAGGAGACGCTGGGATGAAAAACGGTCTGGTAAAATAACAAAACAAGAGACATGGACAAGTGAGGACAGAAACCAGGGAGGTGAATCCTGGACAAGGAACAAGGGAGTAGGTTATTAGTATTTTCAGGAGTGGATGATTAAAACTGTTATAGTGAATCTGCAAACAAAATAGGATTTGAATGCAAACACTCACCCCTCTTGTCCTCTCAGTATGTCTTCCATGGACATGCGTCCACCGGAACCAGGAACCCACATTGCCAGAGGAAACAAAATAGTGCCAAACACTAGTTGCTGTTTTCTAGATCCAAACGCTCTTTATTGTCCGTGACTTCAAATTATGTTTTATTTTTGGGATTCCTTCTCTGGTTTTATTGAGCGGTGCTGCATCAGCCATCAAGCAGCTCCCAGGACTTAAAAGGAGGAACGCAGCAGACAGTCGAGGAGATCCTGGATTAGCCGGAGATTCTCCCTAGCTCACGGACACGTTTTGCTACCGGTACCTATCGGGTTTAAGGTTATTTACACCGTTACCGTTTTGGGTTTAAGGTTGTTGCTAGAGATCCAGGAGTAGCCTGAGATTCTCCCTCGCTCATTATTTGTTTAAGGTTTTCTACTAAGGATCCAGGATTAGCCTGGGTTCCTTCTGAGCGTGTTTCACACGCCTTGCTAATGGTAAAGCCTTTTGTGGGGTGTTTGCTATGTGGTTTTGACTTAATTATCCTCTTTAGAAGGATTTAACTGGCTGAACGTCAGTTTCTGATCTCGGTGGTTTTCTTTTATCCCCATAGGACTTTGAGCCGGGGATATTTATCGTTTAGGTGGTTGTCATCTTAGTTTGGCAGAAAGCCTTTTCATAAGCAGTTAGTCTGCTTATGTTTTCAGTTTCCACCTTATTTTGCACCGTTCTTGTTAAACCTTATTTTTACCGTTCAGACACGAACACCTTGTGTTAATAAATCCTTTTGTTTTTACTCTAACCTCCTCGTCCTTAATCCACTCACACACACCTACACCTATTTTCTTGTGTTAGTCCCCTCATCCTCCTAGACCTTCAGAAGGGGCGTAACAGGGTATAATTGTTGTTCTTCACATAAGAATAGTACTTGACAACTTTCTTTGCACAGCTGGAGGACTTTAAACACAACTGTCCTAACTAGATAACATTTACCCAAATGTGATGCTGCGCCACCTTGTGGCGTGTTACCAACATTACCTACAGAAAACCAACCATACACCAACTGTTTCATGCTTTACAGCAGGGGTGTCAAACTCAAATTCACACTGGGCTAAAATGAAAATCTTGGACGAAGTCGCGGGCCATACTTTATATATTTTAAAATTGTGACGGCAAATTTGCACATTTTCTTTATCAACATATATGCAATTTTGAACCTTTTAATTTGGAAACAAACTTATTTCTGCATTAACACTGAATGTGGAATAACCAAATGACACACGAGCAAGTCAATATTAAATAAAAGGCATCAGTGATATTCATTCCTTGTGCTATATTCAGCATTTTTAAAATCTATTCAGGATTTATGTTTTCTTGTTGTTTATTCATTTTTCTTATTTTTTATTCTCCTTTTGTTCTCCTGTAATAAGTGTCATCACTGCTGTGACGTCTAGCTTTCCCCACTGAGGAACAATAAAGGGATTTTCTATTCTATTCATCTATCTGCAGCCTTTCCGGTTCCTGTTTACTGTAGGTTAAATATTTTCTCACGGGCCAAAAACAAAATAAAATATAATTTTATCTTAAATGAAAATGCAATATCTCACCTGTTAACTTTCATGTTTTGGAGCAGAAAAAGCATAAAACCAACATATTTAAAGCTCAGTTTGCTCCACTGGTTTACTGTGATGCTCACCTGTTCCAGCCAGATACCTGCATCATGGGGTTGATCTGAGCTGAGGAGGAGACTCCTGTTGTTTTGTTCTTCTTCATCATAATAATGACAACATTAGATGACAACAGGTGCTCACATCGGTTTGTGCTGCTGAACATGTCTGAGCAGCTTGACCACGTTGTTGTGTGTCGGGGAGGAAACACAACGACAGCAGCCACAGAGTCATGCTGATATGAGCGTGTCGCTGCTCGCTGGAGTTATATCTGCTCTGTCTGGAAGTTAGTTGGAAATCTTTCTCTTTCAGTCGTGAACACATTACTGAGTGGTTAAAATCTCAGTTTCTGGGCTTCAACGTCGGCAAATAGCTGAGTAAACTCGGCGCTGAGTGAGAAGAGTGTTTAGTTTGTCCGAGACAGCGGAGCTGCCGACACCGGCAGCAGACGCTGGAAAAAACACAAAGGATGGTGCGCTTCGGCTCCGCGCTAACGCTGCTAAGCATCATGGGAGTTGTAGTCTTTGCGGTAAAACCGGCCAGCGGGTCAGTTTTAACATATTTCTGATAATTGTCTCGCGGGCCACATAGAAATGCTCCGCAGATCACGTCCGGCCCGCGGGCCTTATGTCTGACACGTGCTTTACAGCCAGAAAAAAAATAATTCACTATTTTCTTTCTAAGCACACATAAAAAGGTGCATCCAATGATTGCTCTGTGGGTATTTTACATTCACAGTCAAATTCAAGAATGGCTATGTGTATTTATGAGTGTTTGTAAATAAATATAACAGTGATAGGAACATGTTACGTGTGTGTGTGTGTGTGTGTGTGTGTGTGTGTGTGTGTGTGTGTGTGTGTGTGTTCTTGTACTTACTACCTAATGAGGACCGTCATGAGGTTTAACCAACAGAGTGAGGTCATTTTTCAAATTCAGGACATTTTTGTGGTCCTCACTTTTTGGAGGTAACTTTTTAGAACAAGATTAAAAAATTTTTTGAATCAAGATATTTTCCCAATCCCACCTGCTTGAGTCAACTCTTGGACTGGACTGAACACCCCCACCTCTTCAGCCACTGACCCACCTTCTTTTGAAGTAGCATTAGAATTACTGCCTCTGCTGTCAGAAGATTCATCACTTTCCAAGTCTCTCACATCACATTTGTCTCAAGTCCTCCTGCCTACATCGTTGGTCATATACTGGATGTTCAGGATCCGGGCCATGGTCTCCAGTTCCTGGACCTTGATTTTACTTGGGACTTTTATGCAGCTCATTCTTACATGGACGTATTAATTGTTCATCATGTGTCTCTGCTGTAACCAATAATTATCTTCACACATTAAGACTTTCTCAGCATGCCCACTAAGTGTCTCCAAACAGACAGATACAAATGAAGTTTCACACATTTCCTCTTTCATGCCAACCGCTGATAAGTGTGAAGCTTTGCCTGGAAGAGATGATTGCCAGGATTTTGCACACACTGACTCTTCATACAGGAGACCATTGTCTAGGAGTCCACCAGTAAGAAACCTACAGAGATGCACTACAAGATGTCTTGGGCAGTCTGCAGAAACCAATGTGATATCAAGAAGTCCCACCAGTCTAGATTGAGAACTTAAGCACTGATGAATGCAGCACAAGAACAGGCACAAGAGTACTACCAGTCAGCATACTACTAAAGTATCTTTGAATTTGAATAACCAAGCTAAACATACGGCAAAAGTGCCACAGAGACAGTCCAGCACATAGTAGCAGAAAGTATGATGCAGGCAGTCAAAGAGCACATGGAGTGCAATGACCAAAATGTTGGTAGGGTGCAGCAACATCTGTGCTGAATAAGGATCAAAGGTTCTTCTTTAAAAGAGGAAGAAATGGCCAGGTTTAAGATCCTGGAGGCCTTTCAGTTCCAGACCAAGATCATCATGACCAAGTTACATTCCCTCCTAAGCCTTTGTCAGGTTCGTTGGCAGATCTGAAGCGTGACTGAGAGTTCTGTTGCCCAGACGCGGAGAGACGGAGATAACCGGCGTGGTTATTTCCTGTAGGTGTAGCTTGAGGGTTTAGAGGGCTGGTAAGCCTGGAGACTCGATGCAAAGTCTGGTGAGAATGATGACTGAGCAATGAATGAAACGCCGGCACTTCCTTAAGTAGTGTCGGCGTGATGACGTCAGTCGCCACGTTAGTGGCAGGAATGAATGGAATGCAGTCAGCTGGAGGAGTTCATGACAGGAACCCCCCCCCCCCCCCCCCCCCCCTCTAGGGACGGCACTCGAAGTCCCAGGACGGCGGGCCCAGAAGTCTGTTAGCAGGGCAGGATCGACAAACGAGCTCGTGGGCTCCCAAGAGCGTTCCTCAGGCCCGTACCCCTCCCAGTCCACGAGGTACTGCCAACCTCGTCCCCGGCGGCGGGCGTCCAGTATCCTGCGGACCGTGTAGGTGCGATCCGCCTCAACACCGCGGGGCGGAGGCACCCGGACCGGTGGAGGGTGGAGAGGAGAGGAGATCACCGGCTTAAGCTGGGAGACGTGAAAGACCGGGTGGATCCGGAGAGTAGCCGGGAGGCGTAGACGACAGGTGACTGGATTGATGACCTTGAGGACAGGGAACGGACCCAGGAAGCGAGGAGTAAGCTTCCGGGAGCCAGCCGGCATCCTCAGGTCAGCGGAGGAGAGCCACACCTGGTCGCCAGACCGGAAGACGGGGCCAGGCCGGTGGCGGCGGCGATGCTGACGGGCATACTCCGTGTTGGCCCGGGTGATGGCCGCACGGGCCCGGATCCAGGCGAGCTGACAGCGGCGGACCAGCGTCTGGGCAGCAGGGACCTCCACCTCGGGCACCTGATGGTCAAACAGAGGAGGCTGATAACCGAAACAGGTCTCGAAGGGAGACAGACTCGTGGCAGAGGAGGTCTGGAGGTTGTGTGACAGCTCCGCCCACAGGAGGAAGCGGGGCCAGGTGGTCGGCTGGGACGAAGCGAAGCAGCGCAGGTAGCGTCCAAGCTGCTGGTTAGCTCTCTCTGTCTGACCGTTTGTCTGCGGGTGATACCCAGAGGACAGACTGGTGGAAGCACCGACCAGGCGACAGAACGCTTTCCAGAAGCGTGAGACGAACTGGGGTCCTCGGTCGGAAACCACGTCCTGAGGGAAACCATGGAGCCGCACCACCTGTTCCAGGAGCAGTTCGGCCGTTCTCTTGGCAGTGGGGAGGCCGACCAGGGCCACTAAGTGCACGGCCTTGGAGAAACGGTCCGTGATAGTCATTATAGTGTCCAGGTGGTCGACTGCCGGCAGTCCCGTGACAAAGTCCAGCCCAATGTGTGACCACGGCCGTTTGGGCACAGGGAGAGGCTGCAACTCTCCAGCGCCGGGTCGGTTGGAGGACTTGGAGCGAGCACACACATCACATGCAGCTGTAAACTCGCGGACGTCCTTCCTCATGGACGGCCACCAGAGAGCCCGACGGAGGAACTGGAGGGTACGGGCTTGTCCTTGATGTCCCGCGAGCCGCGAACAATGCCCCCACGTGAGCGCCTCTTGCCGGCAGGAGGCGGGAACGTAGAGACGGTTCGGTGGGGTCTCCGGCGGCGCTGGATCGCCAGGAAGGGCCGCCTGTATGGACTGCTCCAACGGCCATTGGAGGGAGGCTAGGAAGCGTTGAGTTGGCAGAATGGTCCGAGGCTCCGGGGGGCGGCATCTGGTGCGAAACGCCGAGAGAGAGCGTCCGCCTTGAGGTTCTTGGAGCCGGGCCGGTAGGCGATATGGAAGTGGTACGGCTCGAAAAAGAGGGCCCACCGAGCCTGACGTGGGTTGAGCTGGCGGGCAGTCTGTAGATGAATGAGATTCTGGTGGTCGGTCCAGATCAGAAAGGGATCGGTGGTCCCCAGGAGCCACTGCCTCCATTCCTCCAGCGCCCATTTTATTGCCAGCAGCTCTCTGTCGCCGACCCCGTAGTTCTGCTGTGTGGGGGAAAACTTCCGGGAGAAGTAGGCACATGGGTGGAGCTTAGAGTCTGGACCCCGTTGCGAGAGAACGGCCCCCGCTCCCACATCTGAGGCGTCCACCTCCACGACGAAGGGCCGGGTCTGGTCCGGGTGGAGGAGGATGGGTTCCTTAGTGAAATGTCCGACCAGCTCATGGAAAGCACGGACAGCCTCTGGAGTAAGGCGAAAAGGGCGAGGCTGATTGGTGGTTTTGGTGAGTGAGGTCAGTGGTGCTGCGAGGGAGCTGAAGTTGCGTATAAACCTCCGGTAAAAGTTCGAGAAACCCAGGAAGCTTTGCAGCTGCTTCAGGGTCGTGGGTAGAGGCCACTGAGCTACGGCCTGAACCTTCTGGGGGTCCATCTTCAGGCCCTGGGAGGAGATGGTAAAACCCAGGAAGGAGGTGGACTCCTGGTGAAACGCACACTTCTCCAGTTTGCAGTAAAGTCCATGGTCCAGGAGGCGGGACAGAACCGCTCGAACATGACGGATGTGCTCTTCGGCCGTGCGGGAGTAGATGAGGATGTCATCTAGATAGACAAAGACCCAGCGGCCCAACATGTCTCTCAGCACATCTGTAATGAACCGCTGGAAGACGGCGGGACTGTTGCAGAGTCCAAAAGGCATCACCAAATATTCATAGTGGCCAGTGGGCGTGATAAAAGCGGTCTTCCACTCCTCACCTTCCTTAATACGGATGAGGTTATAGGCGCTGCGCAGATCCAGTTTAGTGAACACTGCGGCTTGTGTGATGGCGTCCAGAGCGGTGCCCATGAGAGGGAGAGGGTGACGGTCCCTGATCGTTATTTTATTTAACCCTCGATAGTCTATGCAGGGCCGGAGAAACCCCTCCTTCTTCTTAACAAAGAAAAACCCCGCGGCCCCGGGGGATGTTGAGGGTCGGATGAATCCCTTCTGCAGGGCATCAGTTATATAATTGTCCATAGCCCGGGTTTCCGCCGGAGAGAGGGAGAACAGGCGACCCCGAGGGGGGGTGGTGCCGGGCTGGAGCCTGATCTCCAGGTCGTAGGGTCGGTGAGGAGGTAACCTGGTAGTGGGTTCTTTAGCGAAGACCTGAGCGAGGTCGTGGTATTGAGGAGGGATGAGCGTCAGGTCTACGTCTGTGGGAGTGGCTGCTCTGGTCCGAGGTGCAGGGGAGTCCCGGTGGTTATGGCAACCCGTGCCCCAGGCCAGGACTTTACTGGTGGACCAGGAGATGTGAGGCTCATGGCGGCAGAACCAGGAATGACCCAGGATGAGTGGTGTAGCCGGAGCCTGGATGACCAGGAAGTGGAGGGTCTCCAGGTGTTGGTCAATAGTCATGTGGAGACCCTGAGTTCGGTGGGTGAGAGGGTACGGCATGATGGGCCGGCCGTCCACAGAGGTCACGGGAATGGGTCGGTCGAGGGCGGTGAGGGGTATCTTGAGCCGAGTAACCAGTCCGTGATCGATAAAACACTCCGCAGCCCCAGTGTCTAAAAGTGCCTCCAGTCTGGTCGGGCCTTGGTCCAGGTGGAGGGAGACCGGGAGAGTGGTTCGGTGTGGAGCCGGAAAGGTGGAGACTCCGGGCGGGACAGCTCCTACTCCGACCCGGAGGGACCTTTTCCCGGTCGTTTTGGGCACGTGCCACGGTGGTGACCCAAATCTCCACAGTAAGCGCATCTTCCCTCCTGGTAGCGCCGTGCCCGTTCCTCAGGGGGAAGATGTCCCAGCTGCATCGGCTCCTCCGTCAGTTGGTGAGCCGGCCGGCGGGGTGACGTCCTGGTGTGTACGGGGGCTGACATGGTGCTCGGCCGGTTCAGGATGCAGCGGTCCAGTTGGAGAGCCAGATCCACTGCCAGGTCCAGGGAGGTTGGGACCTCGTGCCCGATCATGCCCTCCCGGATTCTCGGTGACAGTCCCTCCAGGTAAATGGCCTTTAGGGCGGCGTCATCCCACCTCAACCGAGCTGCTGTCGTCCGGAAGCGAGAGGTGTACTGAGCCGCCGTTTGGGAGCCCTGGCGAAGCTGAAGCAGCCGCGTCTCGTCCGAGACCTTGCTGTTGGGGTGCACAAAAGTCTTTTTCATCTCCTTTACAAAAGTCTCATAGTCATTGCAGGCAGGAGATTTCTGATTGTAAAGAGGCGCCGCCCATTCACCGGCTCGACCTGTCAGCAGTGAGGTCAGCAGGGCGACACGAGAGCAGGATGTGGGGTAACGTGCCGGTTGGCACTCGAAAGTCATGGCCAGGGTTGCCAACATGCCCTCCGGGGATCCCCTGGTTCCGTCCCACTTCTCTGGAAGGCTGAGGCGTGGTTCCATCCTGTCAGGAACAGCTGCGGTCTGACGTTGCAGAGTGGTGGTCAGCTGGAGTACTAGCTCGGTGAGTGACTCGATCTTAGTTGCTTGGTGATCAGCTATGGCACGGAGCTGGTTCATTTCTGCCGTATGCTGATCCAAGGTTGCGCGCTGTTGAGCCACTTCGGCACGCAAACGCGCGAACTCCGCTGGGTCAACTTTGGGCTCAGTCATCCTGTCAGGTTCGTTGGCAGATCTGAAGCGTGACTGAGAGTTCTGTTGCCCAGACGCGGAGAGACGGAGATAACCGGCGTGGTTATTTCCTGTAGGTGTAGCTTGAGGGTTTAGAGGGCTGGTAAGCCTGGAGACTCGATGCAAAGTCTGGTGAGAACGATGACTGAGCAATGAATGAAACGCCGGCACTTCCTTAAGTAGTGTCGGCGTGATGACGTCAGTCGCCACGTTAGTGGCAGGAATGAATGGAATGCAGTCAGCTGGAGGAGTTCGTGACAGCCTTCTACCGAGGTCAGCTATGAGAATAGAATAGATTAGAATAAAATGGACTTTATTGATCCCACAGTGGGAAAATTCACTTGTTACAGCAGTACCAACACTTAAGAGAATAATTTGAAGAAAAATGAAAACAATTGTATGTGTATATATTGTGTTTTAACATGCTTTCGACTCTGTTCAGCACTGGCTTTTGGCCAACAAACTTCCTAATAAATCAAAAACCTGCCCCTTACTGTTGTAGCGGTTAATGAACTACATATAGGAATTAAAGGCTGTTGCTATTCAGCTTATGTTTTAATTCCTAAGAAAGATCAAACAAATTAATGAATGAAACTTACATGCATGTATACAAATACGGATATATGTATATGTAACGTGATGAAGGTCCTCTAATTTGTGGCAAAGGTCACATTTACCCAGCTGGGTCAAGCTGGGTCAAACAGTACATTTAAATCCACAGATTAACCCAAGGAGCCGCGATGTCTGCAAGATCATATCCATATCTGCTGCTGTTCCATCCCAGGAAGAGGACACATCAAGTTACGATGATAATAATTAGATAATAATTAATAAAACTCGTTGATTTTATTACTGTTTAACATAATCTCATAAGTGATCACATGGTTCTGTATAAAGGTATTTTAATTACATAAAATGAATTTATGCTTTGGGTATAATAACAATTATTATTATTATAATGATAATGAGGACAGTAAAAGATGTGTTCAGCATATCAGAAGGTCAAGTTCACCTTATCCAGCTAACACAGAGTCCAGATAAACATAACTTCACACATGTTTTTGACGCATGACCAAAGCTTCCTTCCTGAGAGAGTGGGAGTGTCCTGGAGCTTGGTAAAACTGTCCATCCCCAGCTTCAGAGGAGTTCTTGAACCAGCAACGGAGGAAAAGGGTACGGCCGACCTGAAACCTCCACCTGCTGTTCTAGTCACGCCGACTAGAATAGCCCAAGAATAAACGCACTGTAACCAGCTAACGAAGACTCTCCCAGAGTCATTGATTGCTGAAGTTAAGTTAAGACGAGAACGTCCATCTGCCAAACGCTTGCCAAACCGTGTACCCGGGACAACTCTGGACCAGATGATCGGACACTTGCGTCTTTGTTACCAGACTGAGTGTCATCTTGGATGAACAACATCCTGCCGATCTCCGGATCCACAAGAGGGAGAATGCGTTTGATGTGGTTTTCTCTCTAAATAACTCAGGTAGCCTCAAAACATCATTTGCATCCAGAACGCTTCCAACTCTCTGGGAAAGAAACCACCTCATAACTTTATCCACGCATCCAAACTCGTATTTTCCATTTAGCTTCCATTCAGGCACAGGTTTGCTTTTAAAACAAGTTTAATATCAAAGCTGTTGAAAATTGTCATTTAAATTGCCATCCATGAGTTGTCATTTTATAATTGTCGTTTCAAATCTTTAGGTTTAAAATTGTTGGTAATAAATTTCTTCATTTTTAAACTTGCCTCATTATTGAAACAAAACACAGAACAGGAATAAGGTTTCTGGTTATTTGAAAGCAAAGATCCTATCTTCTGATTCAAAATAACTTTTGCTATTAAATTTAATTATCTAAATTAAACATTAATCTTTGGATTTAAAACTAGATCAAACAGGTTGATGTATGAACTTAGAGCCATATATAAGTATACGGGATATTTATATATGATCTAAGCCACATAAATTAATCTGATTGGTCATTTTTGGAATCTCCACTGAATAGCAACAGAGGTGATTTCAGTATGCAGATTAACTCTACATATATAATAGATGTAAATTCATACACCAACTTGCTTGGTCTATGTTTAATCAAAAGATTAATATTTAATTTTAAAGATTTAATTTAATAGCAAAGTTATTTATTAATTCAGAAGATCTTAAGATCTTTGTTCGTTCAGTGATCAATATAAACCCACTCTGTGTTTATTTCAACGAAGAGTCAAGTTTAAAAAGTTAAAAAATTTATTACTAAACAATTTAAAATGGGATAATTTAAAAGAAAATTTATAAAAGCTTTGGTATTAAATACTTTGGTATTGAATAGCAACCCTGAGAATGGATGGATCTAAGCTGGAAGTGTGTTTGTTTGCGGGTGAATACATTGTTCTCAGAATGTGTATCTTGAGAGAAGACGCGTTCTGGGTAGAAAGAATTTGGTTTGCAGATAAACTAAAGTTGTTCTTATTAAAGAGCATTCAGACGCAATCTGTCGGAAGTGTCTACCGCACCCAGTTAGGAAACCCCCTTTTGGATCTGAGATGTCAGGAGGAGATGATGACCCCAAGCACGAGGTGGGTAGAAGAACCTTAGTGCGACCAAGTCGGTCCTGAGATGTCTCCAGGTCACAACGACTGATGAAACTGGTTGCGTCTCAAAAATAATAACTCTGAAGGAGTTTGCGTCAGCTTTGTTCTGCAGGTGTCATTTGTTGTGTCGTAGCAATTCTGCCAGCGTGACAGAGATCGCTTATTGGTTAAAGAACGTGTGGGCGGCTGTCCCACTTCTCTAGAACTCACTCGCTAAATGCCGAGAGTTCTGTTTTATAAGATGGGCATTTCCTGGTCTACGAATCAGGTTTTGACATGTAGAGATTTTAACATACCTCAGAAGCCTGCCTTCAAGATAGAAAGCTCTGGTGTTATGGAAAAAGACATGCGAGTGTAGTGCAGTTAACCTTAACCTGATTTACTGTCCTGTGACTCCAAATCCTGCAGCAGACCCGTTGGTGCTGATCCAAGCACTTCTGGGCTTTTTTGCCCTGAGTATGGCTTGCAAGGCATTCATTCCTAACAGAGACCACTGCAGGTTCCCACACCTTAAAGATAATTTGTTTTTCAAATGTGCTATTGTAGCTCATGGAAGCTGAAGTAGGGGAAAACACATGACGGATCAAGTTTTGCAATCATCCTAAAATAATAAAATAAACGTTGCCTTGACTAAAATGTCTCCAGTCGTCTGAATTTCACAGATGTTTATGTGGCGTTCAAAAAACTGTTACAGTCAGCTTGACCTCATGGAGTTATTTACATGAAATTATGTGGTTACTTGCATGGAATCAGTGCATGTTGTGTCTGACTATCTTTAGAGTTGGAAGTGATGTGAGCAGAAACTCACACTGGTTCTATCTAGGCTCCGATGTCTGTCACACTCAATCAGACTCTGAAGCAGAAGCATATTTTATTTTAACAAAGTGACATCGTTGCACAGCTTTAACACATTTTACAGATTCAGCTGGAAGCATTAACAGCTAATTAGAACGCTCGTTAGCTGTTTAACTTACTCAATAAAAACATTCACAAATATTTCATCTTTGATTACATTCAATAGTAAGGGTGGGAAGATACAAATTATACTAATCTGATAGGTAAAAGGAGCAGATTTTCTAGTCTTCTGATGTTGCCTTTTAAACTAAAGGCAACACTCATCCAGTCTCTCTTTCACACACGCACACACACACACACACACACACACACGCATGCAGAAACACAGCATTATGCAGAGCTTTTTCTCCATCAGAATCCACAAATATTTACTAAGATTCTGAGTAAATTTTAGAGTTAGGTTCATAAATATGACAAGATTTATAATTCCTAAGACATTTATGATGACATTTATGAAAAATTGTTTCAAAAACTAAAAGTTTGCATAGCCTGATAGCTTCACTGTGAAGGATCACTGTGCGATGTCATAGTAATACTCTCGTAGTCTTGGCTCAACCACAGAAAATCCTGGCCTTTCATCCACCCTAGAAGACAAAACAAAAAGAGTCAATAACAATAATAATTCAGTCTTTTATTTGGTCTGTTAGCATGACAGACATGTCTCTCACTTGTAGGTCCAACATGTTTTCATGAGGTCAAACATCTCTGGAGGGCAGTTCGCTGGGGGGTCCATTCGCTTCCCACTTTCAATCATCTGCAGAACATCTGTTCCTTTCATTCCCTGCGAACAGATCAGAATAAAGGTCTAACGAGCTTCTCGTCATCATCATCTTTATTTATAAAGTGCTTTCACACAGCCTTAGGACCAATAAAGTGCTGTATACAACAGATCATATGTAAATGACCTTCACTCTTCTTCCTCCTTAGTGGCCGTTTTGTGGGTGTGGTTAGGGTCAGTTGGTAACCAGTGTCCAAAGTGTGGCCTGTGGGCCATTTGTAGACCTTGTTTAGGATTCTGATGACGCAGGCAGATGTTTATTTTATGTTTATGTTTTTAGGTCCAAGTAAAAAAAAAATTGGTCTTTTATTAACAATTTTTCCTTTATTTAAATTCCTGGAAAATTGGACCAGAAATCCTCACAGCATTTACTAAAAAGCAGACTTTGGAGCACCATTCATAAACTTGACAACATTTAGCAAACATGACTGAAGAAGGACTCAGATCCTGTTCTTGGTTCCAATAATATAGACTGAAACAAAATAAATGATCAACCTGTCAAATCCAGTGAATCTGCTGCTTTTTCTTAATATAAGTAAAAGTTATTTTCATTCAAAAACTTTAATTTCTACTGTATTGTTGAGTTGGTATAATAAAATCATGATAGTTGTTTTTCACATAAAAGATTTCCTTGATTAGTTTCCAACTTGGTGATTTCTGCCGTTGTCGCCAAAGGTTTGGACATGATTGGTTTAAAATGTTAGGGTATGCTTATTTAATTAAATCTGTAGTTAAACAAAAATTTAAGCTCAATAAAGTACAATTACAAACACCACCAAGGGTATTAGACTTCTATAATCTCACCCCCCCCCCCCCCCCCCCCCCCAAACTACTGTCTAAAGCACGGAACTATCAGTCAGCTTTGACCAGAACTTCTGGTCCCAAACGTGTTTAAAAACTTTTAAAATGATCAGACACCAATTTACAATTAATTCAGTACAAAATTCTACACAGAGTACACTTTACAGGTCATCGGATGTTCAGGATGGGGTTTGTGTCGTCTGACACCTGTACACACTGCAAAAACAACATTCCTGACAATTACATTCGCGCACTGTGGTCCTGCCCACCTGTCCAGGAATTTTGGGGTAGAGTATGTGAAGACCTGTCAAAATGTCACAACGTGAGGGTGAGTTGAGCTGGAGGTGAGGATCCACATGCTGGGGAAGAAGGCAGGCAGGCAGACGGAAACGGATTAGCAAGGTTTTTAATATAAAACACGCTGGACATAAAACAATGAACCGACAAGACAAAAAGGACTGACAGGGTTTAAATACAAGAGGAGCTGGACTTGGCGACGACTGGACTTGAAGCGCCGGACTTGGCACTGACAACTGGACTTGAAGCGCCGGACTTGGTGCTGACTGGACTTGGACAGGCTGGGCCAGGGGCGGAGCCCCTTGGATAGGCTGGGCCGGGGCGGAGCCTCTTGGACAGGCTGGGCTGGGGGCGGAGCCTCTTAGACAGGCTGGGCCGGTTGCGGTGCCGCTGACGGGGCTGATGCTGGCTGGACTGGAGGTGGTGCTGCTGACGGGAGTGATGCTGGCTGGACCGGAGTTGGTGCCGGGAGGGGAGGAGGTGCCGCTGACAGGGAGTGGAGGCGCTGAACGGAGTACCGCCTCCTCGAGAACCAAGGAGGATAGAGTGTCCAGCTGGAACTCCTGGCGGCTGATGAGATTTTTTAGACTGACCAGCTAAGCCTCGGGAAGGGCAAACTCTGCCGGGTTGACCGCCGGTCTGGTCCCTCTCCTGACCCCCCTGGAGTGGGAGAAGACCGTGCAGCCGGGGGTGACGTCAGCCGGAACCGCAGCATGCCCGTGGCGCATCTCTTGGGCTGGAGGTGACGGCGGGCAGGGGCGGTGTTAGGCCCGGCTACTTGGGCTCAAGCCCCGAATCTTTAATGAAAAGCCCCGGATCTCAAACGTGGAAGTAGCATGCAGTACCAAAGTCCAACAGAGAAGGAGCAGCTAGCAGTAGTTTGTATACAGCCTGCCTGAGCCTCCACCACTGAAGAAGAAGCCCTTCAGCTGCCGGCTTCTTCTGCAGTGCCTGGTTTCTTCTACACTCTGCCTGAAACGCATGTGTGAAGTTGGACATAAGGACATTTTTAGACCAAAAGTACCGCGACAGAACCCCAGCTTTGATGATACTGGTGTTGACTCAGGTTTGTGAGCCTTATTTGAAAATATTTGTTGTGCTGCTGGTTTGCCTAAAGTTAGCTTACTATCAGGTAAAGTTGATGGAGAAAAAACGGGAACATTTACTATCATTTCACACTAAACACTAACAGGAACAATACTCTGCCCTGAATATACTTAATATGTGGCTTCAGATTAAAAATTATGTGGTACAAGACAAATATATATAATGTTGACTAGTGCGTGTCACGTGTGTGTGTGCGCGTGCGTGCGCACGAGTGTGTGTGTGTGTTAAGTCCCGGATCTTCTTCAGTCCTTAATCCACCCCTGACGGCGGGGCCTGGGTTCCCTCCCAGTGCCGGGGACCAACTCCAGGAGAGCACACTGCCAGTCTGGTGCCCAGAAAGCCGGAGCGGTCCAGCTGCAGCTCCCAGCCCAACCTCCCATCTAGCTCCGGGAGGGTGGAGGGGATCGCCGAGGCGGAGGTTTGACGGCGGCATCTGCGGCGAGATGGTGGAGGAGAGGATGATGCGGAGCTGAAGCTGGTGGTGAGCCCTCGGAGCAGACTGTCCCAGGGCAGGACTTCCCCGCTGGATCCATCAGGAGGTCGGTTCATTCTGTCATGAAGCGCGGTGAGTTGAGCCGGAGGTGAGGATCCACACGCTGGGGAAGAACCAAGCCCCCACAATGCGTCTCTAAAATTGAGTCAAACCCGGAAGTACCAAAAATTGCAGTTCCACCCTCATCCGCTGGAGGCTGGTGTCAGAAGCGAGCAAATCCTCATTGACTCCCATGTTAAAAATACCAATTTCACAGCAGAAATAAACATGTTTACAGCCTGGTACCAAAACATGTTTTTGGTTTAAATGATCTAGTTTACACTCATGACAACTCTGAGGGGGTGAATCTTTTCTCACTCTTCTGTTTAAGTGTATTAAAAGCCTAAAATTCTGTATAATTAATGAGCATCAGACCCACGTGACCACAAAGCTAGCTCAGTGGAAAGGCCTCAGTAGAGCCTCGGTCTGGCTTGGAAACTGTTCCGGGATTTTGAGTCTCTGTGTTTGTGTATTCTTCTTTGGATATTTTTTGTGCAATTGTTGGACAAAATGACTTGCTGTGGCATTAATTGCACTAATAGAGCGTCCAAGGTGTCTCCACTTCATTTTTTTCGGTGAGTAAAATTATATTTATGTATTTTAGGTCACTGCCGAGCTGAGCTTAGATTTTAACATGTACTGTTTAACCATGAAATTTAAATGTAATAGGGTAAAACCCAGTGCATTTAACATAATGCTGCACTTTAGAAAATGGGTTGAAATATAACATGTTGGTGGAGCTGGGTTCCGACTATCGGCTTGTGGAGCTCTCGGGAGACCAATGTTTTCCACCCGTTTCTCCCCTGGCTTCGCGGCTTCTGTTTGCTGCGCGGAATGCCGGCTGGGTCTCCCTGCAGCTCGGCACATCTCTGTCTGATCGCCGCTTCTGTTCGTCTGTAAGTCTTAGGTTGTATGTGTATGTGTGAGGGAGGGAGTGTGTGACTGTGTCTGTGTATATGTCATGAGGTGTATATGTCAGGTGGGGCCTTTGACTCCTCCCCTCTCCTGGGACTTCTTTTGATGCTATACATCTTCGCCTCCCCTCCCCCTGCCACACTTGGTGTGGAGTGTGGTGCCTTGGTCTGCCTGAGTGTTCGCAGCTTCTGGGTCAGGGGGTGTAAGATCTTTGGTGTCTGCCTGATTAATCCCGGTGGCTGCCTGGTGGGGTCCCTGGGCTCTGCTGGGTCCCCGGCTGGGCTGGTCGCCCCTGGGTCCCGGGTCGCTGGGTTCCGGGCTCAGCCGGCTAGGGGGTGGGAGGCTGCGGGCGAGCCTGTGGGCATGCCGCTGATATCTCCCAGGACTCTGCCGGCTGCTGGTTGTGGCCCCACGGGGATATCCTCTGCGTCTCTCGAGGGGGGCAGGGGCTTTTCTGGTTGCAGTCTCCCTGGGGTCAATGTGCTCTGGGGCAGCTCCTGGATCTCTTGGACTTGGAGCTCTTTCCATCTCCTACACATCTTTGGGGGGCAGACCTGTTGCCCCTCACACTCTCTATTGGGCGCTCCTATAAAGAAACCTTACATATACAAGCACATGTACACACACAGGTGCTCTCATGGTGCTCTCATAAGTATGGACTTGGGCACGTTCAACACGTCTTAAGGCTGTGGTTGGCACTTAATGCACTGTGATTTATTATCGTGTGATTGTTCAGTAAGACAATGTTGACTTTATATTTCCTCACCAAGTTGACGCAGTGATAGCTTGCTCCTGTTTGTGTCCCTTTTCTGCAGGTCTACAAGCAGACCCCTGTTCATCATTTATTGTTTATTTTTGTGGAACTGGAGTGGCCAAATTACCTCAAACATATTGTAAGAGTTTGAATAGTAAACTATAAGGTTACTGATTTATTTTGAGGTTGAGCTCAACGGGAGAGAAATGTTGTTCCGTTTTTTTCCGCTCTGGTTTGCTATGCTAGTAGATACTCAGTTACGAGCGATTCTGTTGAAAAAGTTAAGAGTATGTAAGGTGTGGGTTATGGTGATAGTAGCCCGAAAAAAATACTTGTAAAAGAGCAACCAGAAACTCTGAGTCATTACAGTATAATCGCTGATATGAGCCAATACTGTTAGATTCCAGCCATGTTTGCCCTAATAAATAATAACTCCATGGTGCATGACCCATGTGATCTACAGTAGATGTAATTACATCATCAATAATTTACTTTAACATGATAGATTTATTTTCTCTGGACGAGAAATATACGATATGGCCACCTCTAAATGAAATTAAAATAATTTTACATTAATCATAAATATATAATTTAAAAGTGCCTGTGGGACATTTGATACACCTCTAGCTCTCAAATGTGTGTGTGTGTGTGTGTGTGTGTGTGCGTGTGCGTGTGCGTGTGTGTCAGCAGGCAGCTGTACCAGTGTTTCTAAAGCTCAGACTGGTAGCGAATAGGTACTAATGTTAAAGTTTGACAAGAATCAATACATGTTTTTATGCATTTAATCTACTGATTTATGCAGATAATTTCTCAAGACAACGTGAAGTGAGTCAACTTGTAAATAATTTACAGGAGGAAAAATATCAAGATATATATCATACATCGGAATTCAGCTAAATGATATCGAGATATGAGTTTTGGACCATATCGCCCAGCCCTAACCTGACTTAGCCCATGCCAGGACTAAGAGCAGGGCTGTCTTAAAAGACAGGAACCTCATGTTGACTTACTCAACTGGCTCAAACGGAGGACCACAGCGGGTCTCTAGAACCAAAATTCTGTCCTTTTTTGTCCCATCTGGACAAAAAGTCTAACAACAAGCCTCAGCTTGCGAATTCCCTTCAAGAATCAGAGAGCCACAGGGAAACCCTGTTAAAAGACTCATGACAAGTAGAAATGTTCAACAGGTAGGCCTTCAGTGTGGAGAAGGGTGAACCCTTGTTCAGTAGATCTTGTAGAAAAGATACAATGTTCACAGTGGAGTACTGCGAAGGAACCACGGACCTGCACTGACACAACTCCCAAATACTTTCCACTTTTAGGCATATAGACCCTTAGGGGTGCGAGCTCTGAAAAGTATTCACCACAGACAGGGGAAGACCTGCAGGCTTGGAGTTCCCACAAGTGTGGATGAGGGTGCAGCACCCCCAGATCAATCACCTCTGGATATCAAGATTCTGTGGGCCACTGAGGAGCCACCAAAATCAGAGGCATGCTCATCCTGTGCACCCTCTCCAGCATGGCAGAAATCAGCTCCACTGGAAAAAAAGGCGTTGTTACGGATGCCAGGCTGGCCTGTGGAGAGAAGCAGCCAGAATCACCAAGCCCTGGTGAGTCAGCCTGACACCGCCCCTCCTCCTCCTCTCTCCCGGGCTGCTGAGGAGCACAGCTGCAATAAATCTTCCTTGATTGCCAACACCTGTATAAAAAGGCTGTGTCTTCAGCAGTCTGGGAGGCAGCAGTGCAGGGGTTCTGCTGTCCTCCTGGTTTTGTGTAGTTTCAACCCCTGGTCGTTTGGATTTGTTTGAGTTTTAAACTTTGGTTGTTTTTAACTCTTAATGAGAAATTGAGGATGATCCGGTGGGATCTTTTGTGTGTTTGGGTTTTAAGGTTAACTTTGTCTGTGGCTATTTTACTGACCTCGGTTTTAAACACCTTCCGTTGTGGTAAAGCTTTTAAGATAAGTTTTTACCAGGTGTTTTCAGTCAGTAGAATGTTTTTAGCCTTTTATCAACTTCAGGATTTTAAAACACCTTCGTTGCGGTAAAAACCTTTAATACAAGTTTTTACCAGGTATTTTATAGTTGATAATTTGCTTTGTAATGTTAACCTTTTAGAGAAATCAGTTTTGCTTGTGTTTTTAATAACCTTTTTGTACAAATAAACCCATTTTAAACTCCTCCGCCAGTTTTTATGTTATCCCCATCCTTCACATTTTTACCAACACATGTTGGGATGTAACAGGCGTAGAGGAGGATGTTGGGCCCAGAGTGTTTGTCTTCATTGATGAAGTCTGGTCTGTCAAGGAGAAGAACAAAGAACAGTGTGTGTTTGCGAGTGACGCTAACAGCTCCACCACCGTCCTGCCAAACCTTGTCCAGGTCTGGGACACCACAACTGGGTGAAGCCTCCATTACAGGTGCTGGCCAGTAAATTAGAATATCATCAAAAGGTTGAAAATATCTCAGTAATTCCATTCAAAACGTGAAACTTGTACATTATATTCATGCAATGCACACAGACCAATGTATTTCCGATGTTTATTACGTTTAATTTTGATATTTATAGGTGACAACCAATGAAAACATCAAATCTGGTATCTCAGAAAATTAGAATATTCTAAAGGCCAATGAAAAAATGTTTGTTTCTCTAATGTTGGCCAACTGAAAAGAATGAACATGAAAAGAATGTGCATGTATAGCACTCAATACTTAGTCGGGGCTCCTTTTGCCTCAATAACTGCAGTAATGCGGCGTGGCATGGACTCGATCAGTCTGTGGCACTGCTCAGGTGTTATGAGAGCCCAGGTTGCTCTGATAGTCGTCTTCAGCTCCTCTGCATTGTTGGGTCTAGCGTATTGCATCCTCCGCTTCACAATACCCCATAGATTTTCTATGGGGTTAAGGTCAGGCGAGTTTGCTGGCCAATCAAGGACAGGGATACCATGGTCCTTGAACCAGGTGCTGGTGGTTTTGGCACTGTGTGCAGGTGCCAAGTCCTGTTGAAAGGTAAAGTCTGCATCCCCATAAAGTTGGTCAGCAGCAGGAAGCATGAAGTGCTCTAAAACTTCCTGGTAGACGGCTGCATTGACCCTGGACCTCAGGAAACAGAGTGGGCCAACACCGGCAGATGACATGGCACCCCACACCATCACTGACGGTGGAAACTTTACACTGGACCTCATGCAACGTGGATTCTGTGCTTCTCCGCTCTTCCTCCAGACTCTGGGTCCTTGATTTCCAAAGGAAATGCAGAACTTGCTTTCATCAGAAAACATAACTTTGGACCACTCAGCATCAGTCCAGTCCTTTTTGTCCTTGGCCCAGGCGAGACGCTTCTTGCGCTGTTTCTTGTTCAAGAGTGGCTTGACACACGGAATGCGACACCTGAATCCCATGTCTTTCATGAGTCTCCTCGTGGTGGTTCTTGAAGCGCTGACTCCAGCTGCAGTCCACTCTTTGTGGATCTCCCCCACATTTTTGAATGGGTTTGTCGTCACAATTCTCTGCAGGGTGCGGTTATCCCTAGAGCTTGTACACTTTTTTCTACCACATTTTTTCCGTCCCTTCGCCTGTCTGTTAATGTGCTTGGACACAGAGCTCTGCGAACAGCCAGCTTCTTTAGCAATCACCTTTTGTGTCTTGCCCTCCTTGTGCAAGGTGTCAATGATTGTCTTTTGGACAGCTGTTAAGTCAGAAGTCTTCCCCATGATTGTGGTGCCTTCAAAACAAGACTGAGGGACCTTTTAAAGGCCTTTGCAGGTGTTTTGAGTAAATCAGCTGATTAGAGTGGCAGCAGGTGTCTTCTATATTCAGCCTTTTCAGAATATTCTAATTTTTTGAGATACCAAATTTGGAGTTTTCATTAGTTGTCACTTATGAATATCAAAATTAAACGTAATAAACATCGGAAATACATTGGTCTGTGTGCATTGCATGAATATAATGTACAAGTTTCACGTTTTGAATGGAATTACTGAAATATTTTCAACCTTTTGATGATATTCTAATTTACTGGCCAGCACCTGTACCTTGCCTGGAGAGCAGGTCTAACCTGTGGGTCATGCAACTGGGGATATGACACAACAGTTGAGTTGTCTGTGTATACTAGCAAATTCTGACCTCTCAGGTAAAGACCGAAAATCCTCAGGACCAGAAATACGGCTGACAGTTCTAGATAGTATATACGGAACCCCGATTGGGTTGGGGACCATATGTCTGTTACTGCCGTAATCCCACACAGAGACCCCCCAGCCTTTTAGGGAAGCACCTGTGGGCACCACCACATGCTTGGCCACCCTCTCAATTGGAGAACCCTGCTGGAGCAGCCTGGTTCTCTCTATGGGAGAAGAGCCACTACGCAGGTCCTGGGAATGGTCAATGTCCGGTGAAGATGACATGAGGGAGAGCCTACCCAATGCTGGAAGTGTCGCACCCCACCTATAACCAACCGAGAGGCACCATGGCTATAATGGAAGCCATTATGCCAAACAGCTCTAAAGCTGTGATTGGCTCCCATTTGGAAGTGGGTCATGTTGCTGCAAAATGCGGTTATCTCATGATCCAAGAAGCACGCTCTAGCTGACTGAGAGCATATTTCTAATCCGAGGAAGGAAACCCTCTGGCTTGGATCTAGGGAGCTCTTGTAATTTACGGAGAAAGCCCAGGGCTCACACATGAGAAAGAACCTTGGAAATGTGAGCCTCCTCATGCACCTGAGAACTTGCTACCAGAGCTCAATCATCCAAGTAGGCAAGAATGTGGATACCCGTCTCTCTGAGAGGTGTTAACACAACTTCCACACATTTGGAAAAGGTGCGGAGAGCTAGGGCTAATCCGAGTGGGACAACTAATTACTCATCGGCTTTCCCTTCAAACACGAAGGACAAGAATTGCCTGTGATTGGGATGAATCCCACATTAAAATATGCATCCATGAGATTCATCACAACAAACCAATCTCCAGGGCTGACGGCATTTGACAACTGCTTGAGCATTAGCATTTTGAAAAACTGTACCCTCACAAATACTTGTTTAGTTTACACAGATCCATGATGGGGCGACACCCTCCCCCTCTTTTTGGGGACAGCAAAGTAATGGTTGTACAAACCCTTGTTTGTTTCCTTGAGGGGGGACTGCTCGACCAGCTCGTTTTTGTTAACAGCCTGAATTTCCTCTCAACATGACCACTGCATCTGCGTTCACAATAGTGCATGCAACAGCAGTACACCTGTGTTGTCCGGCCCGCAATTGTAACCGGCAGTAACCCACGGCAACCATGCACTGACCCAAAAGGACACCGCGCAATGCGTGCCAGAGAAAGGTTCGCAATAAGCTGGCTGTGCAACGGTGTCATGATGGCGCGGTTACCCCATCGAACAGCCACGGGGCTCACCACTGCCGCTGGCGACACCGCCATCTGAGGCAGGGGAGGCAAGATGATGGCTCGTTTAACCGCTGCGAGCATCTAGGTCTCACATCTTGTTGGGGGGGTAAGAGAGCTGTCGGGTGGAACCAGAGCTCCAAGGTCCACCATACACATTATTAAGCAGGTCTGCAATGTGGTGGCAGAGCTCAGTGCAAAGGCGGAGGTGGCTTGGGCACTGTGAAACCTCTCCAGCTGTGTGGTGAAAAACCTGCACTGCGTAGAGGAAAATGGCAGGTCCATTCACCCCAATGCTGCCAGTTGAGGCCAAATAAGCTACCAGTAAGGGCTCCAAGGGGGAGAAGGTTCACAAACTCCAACCTCTCTTCACCATTTAGGTCCACAAACTGCCCATAGCCCAACACCGCATTGTGGATGGACAGTGGCTTCCCCCAGGATGACGCAAGCTCAGCCGCAAAGTTCGGTAAAGGTGGTAGTGAGTTTTTGACCTCAGCTGATTCGGTGGGGAGTTAAAAACTAACAAAATGGGAACTATTTGGTCCAATGGATGAGCAGGCCTATCCACTTTAAGTTTCTCCTCCTCTCGTTGGCAAAGCTGAAGAAAAGAATTTTGCTCTCGACATTCGGGAGTTAAGGCAGCGGTAACACAATCCACCGCAAAGAGTTTCCTAGTCCCCGGCAGGTCATGACTGTTGACAAATGTCCAGCATGCCTTACTCGTTCCCCGCCGGAGGAGAGAACTGGGAAATCTCCAGGTCGGATTTGGTCTGCTTGTCCGTCACCTCCATGTGATCTGCCCAGCTAGCAACGGGGAACTCGATCACTAGACCGCCTGCGTCAGAACAGTGCAAAGGCGCAGGAGACGACTCGGAGAGCATGAGGTCCTGCTGCGAACCATGCAGACACGGCAGGCCTCGTGCAGGTGTTTCTCATGGAGAAAAAACCCACAGCCCAGAGGACAGGGACTCAAAGCAGACTTTCGCCTAGCTGAGTCCAACACGGTGCTTATGGCGAGACACAGAGCAGAGCGGCAGGGGCAAAGGAGCATGGAGGCAGAAAGCTAAAACAGCCACAAAAAGGTAGCGCTAGGTGGGTGAAGGCTGACCAGAAGGCAGCAGAATCAACACCAGCAAGCAGTCAAGCTAACTTTTCTATTGCATAGCTAACAATAGTTATTTGTACTCACATGTTATCAGCGAGGTGAAGAGCATAAGAACTGAAAAATGCCAGTGACACTGGGGGCTTGTAGGTGGAGGGCGGGACCACCACCCAGTAAAGGCTCATTTGCCTTTACAGGCGTGATTAAATGTGTCTTCAGCCAGGCCACACGAGGGCGTGATGTCCCATAGTACCTTCATTGTACCGAGTGAATCGACTGAAAGGGAATCTTTAGAGCAGTTATATCACGTGTCCTCAGCCCTGATAGGCCACTGGATGTTTGAGCTGTTCCAACACCTGATTCAAAGATTCAGTCACTTCTTCATCAGGTCCTCAAGTTTGTCAGAATCCTGTTAGTCACCCACTGATTTAAACCAAGTGTTTTAGAGCAGCAAAACTATGGAAAACAAGCAGTAATGGCCCTGGAGGACCAGGACTGAATATCCCAGGTATTAAGCATTCTTCCACTCAGTACTGTCTGTGTGCTGTTTAAACATACCTGTAATAAATGTTATAAACACTGATTCCACACTGTGAAAGAAAGCTAAGAGGTCCATCATCAGAGCCAACCTGACCCTAATGACCCTCAACAAGGTTATGTTCTGCTGGTGTACGTGGAGGAGATTGATTACTGTAGTTTCAGAGCATTTTGTGTGTGTGTGTGTGTGTGTGTGTGTGTGTGTTTGTGTGTGTGTGTGCATGTGTGCGTGCGTGTGTGTGTCCAGGCTGATTAGTGGTACCTTGTATGGTTTTTGGCCAAAGGAAAAGGCCTCCCACATGAGGACTCCGAAGCTCCACACGTCACTTTTGGTAGAAAATTTGAAGAAGTTTATACATTCTGGAGCGTACCATTTCACTGGCCATTTCCCGTGAGTCTTAGCCTGAAGGACGAGGCACACATCATCATCATCACTAACTGAATGACCATTTAGGTAATTTTATAATTTTATACTAAATGACTGCAAAAGCCAGAAGGGATTCAAATAACCTGTCTGTAAGCCAGATGTTTTATTCTCTTTCTGTCCTTCACACTGGAGCAGAGCTGAGTTCTGCTTCTGGTCTGGGTATTATACTGATCATACTCAGGCTTGCAATTTATTTATTCATCCATCTAGTAATTTTGGGATCGATTTTGAAATCTTAGGCGATCAAATCAGCTGCTCCAGAGTTCTGACTGATAGCTGATTGAATTACCTTGTAGTAGTTTTGCTCCTCTGCCACAGCTTTAGAGAGTCCAAAGTCACTGATCTTTGCATAATGTTGCGTGACCAGCAGGACATTCCTAGCAGCAAGGTCTCTGTGCACAAAGTTATGCTCCTCCAGGTACTTCATCCCCATGGAAACCTGATGGACCAGCTCTGTGATGTTCTTTACAGATGTGTGTCTGCAGATATAGTAAACCTGAATGTGAACAGTACCTCATGATGTTACAGTATCTATAATATTTGTTATTGTTAAAGCCGGGGTCTGTAGCATGATGAGGAGGAGATTTGAACGACTACAGCTCCCACCTCTGCTCCCCTCCCTTTTGCTGTATGGGCCGTGGCTTTCAGCTACAAGGGGCTCAAACTGCGCGCACAATTAGCCTTGAAGTGCTAACGGACAACGAATGTTTTTGACGAATTGCTGCTCAGACACACCTGATTCTAACTGCTGAATTATCTCTTCAGCCTTCATCAGGTTGTATACTAGCTGTTTTAAGAAAACCTGCAGTATTCAAGCAGAGAAACATCTAAAACCGTCAGGAATCCACGATCTGTAATCCTTGCTAATCATACAACAGGCTAAAACAATAGTCTGATGTAGCGTATGGTTGAACACATCAGGTATTTATCTCCAATACACTAAAGATTAATCCTTTATTTTTCCCCCTCCTTCTTTTTCTACAGTTAGCTTGAATTTTTCTGACTGACTATAGAGCTGACGTCACGTTTCCCGGCATGCAACAGTTCAAATCGAAACGGCGCCATTTGGCAGGCAGAAGCCGGCAGCTGGACTATTTGTGATTGTCAGAGAGAACTCAATCAAACGGGAAATATGGTAGATTCCTGTTGTGCCCCAGGATGCAGAACAGACACGGACGACATAAGGAATGAGCCATCTACAGGATTCCCCAAGATCCGGAGCGCCGCAAACGTTGGATCATTGTAATAAAACGCACTAGTGACCGGGCTAAAATGAAGCTGTGGGATCCCGAGAGTAAAGGTTTTCGCTTATGCAGCGACCACTTCATATCAGGTACTTAAACCAACGTTTCCTCAACTGTGTATGGTATTTATTTTAAATGCTTTTATTACGATTCTTAGTGGGCTTCCTAAACTTATTTTGGCGTGGCTTTTTCTGTCTTACTACTCATAGCAACAAGTAAACGTCACGTAAAACGTTGCCTCGTGAGTTCTGCGTGCTGCCGTTTACATGTTTTATGATCACAGCAATTAACCGGCTAAGCTGTATTTAATTTTTAAGCAATGGTTGATCAATTGTCAGATCACACATAAAAAGCACTTTGGATTGCTATTATCTGTCTCACCGAGACAGATCTCAGACAGATCCTGAGATGCTCCTGCCTGACATATTTATTTTATTCACGGAAAAAAATCAAACTAGTGATTTCTCTTGGCGCTCAGCTTATACATTCAAACAGCACAGCACTCTATTTAAACTACTTGCATGTAAATCTATGTTATTTGTCCATCCATCCATTTTCATCCGCGTATCCGGAGTCGAGTTGCGGGGGCATGTAGCGTCGAAAGTCCCAGACTTCCCTCTCCCCAGCCGCCGGAGCCAGCTCCTCCGGGTAAATCCCAAGGGGTTCCCCGGCCAGGTCCAGTAAGAAGTCCACTCCGACAGCTTCTGGCGTCAGAGCGGGCAGAAGCGTCGAGAGTCCCAGACCTCTCCCCAGCTCCTCCGGCCGGGGGAATCCCAAGGGGTTCCCCGGCCAGGTCCGGTAAGAAGTCCGCTCCGACAGCTTCTGGCGTTTTTAAAAAGTATCCCAGGGTAAGGGTCGGAGATGTTTAGTCTATTTAATTTCTGACTATTTAAAACGATTTCTTCGGTTTTAAAGTGTGACGTAAACTCCGACGAAGTAAAATCCAAGCAGATCCTGTTCACGTTCATGGTTACATCCGTGTTTTTTACCCTTTTTTTCTTGCCAAAATGGCGTCTACTAACTGAGAGTCACGTGGGGTCCGGAGCTCTATAATTTATTGCAGGTCAAGTTAGCATTCAAGCTATGTTGGTATGCTACGCTGATGTCATTGGGTGTTTCTCAGTGTCAAGGCACCTGGCCTAGCAAGACGATGGGTGTTTCTCAATGCCAAGGATCCTAGCCTTGATGTCTCGGCCCCGCCCCGGTTGCCTAGGAGATACGTCGGGAGCCACCAAGACATGTTCCAATGTTCATGTTCTACCAAGGTATGTGTTCTCCGTTTGTTCGCCCTTTTGCTAGTTGAGCGAGGATACACGGGAGGTGTCTTGTAGCCTACAGAATACACCGCGGTATTTTCACCGTGCCTTGAGATTGAGAAATCACCGATGTCTTACGAGGCCAGGCGCCTTGCTTACGAGGACACTGTCCTTCCTTGGTCACGTAGCGTTACGTGACACGGGAGGTAACGTTATATTTTATACGTATAAGTTTTGATATGAATATATAACGTGCCTTTTACTTTTTAAATTGTGTATATATTGGTTAAGTTAAATATGTAAGTGAGTTACTACCTGCTAGCCATCGAGGTCACAACTACTAAGCAACTAACCAACCATAGATAACTGCTTAGTTATAAAAAAAACTTTTTAAATATCAACCCGATAGCTACAATTAGTTGGGTTACATTTAAACTGGAAATTTGCCCCAAAAGTAGCTGCTGGCTTCTGATCCTCTATCCTTTTGTAAATACTGCGGTGTATTCTGGGAAATTTTTGACCATGGCCAGGCTACAAGACACCTCCTGTGTATCCTTGCTCAACTAGCTAAACAGCTAACAAACGGAGAACAGATGCCTCGGTAGAACACTGGAACACGCCTTGGCGGCTCCTGATGACACATCTCCTATGCAACCTGGGCAGGACCAAGACATCAATAAGAGGTTCCTTGACATTGAGAAACACCCATTGTGTCACCCCGTAGTGCATCTTGGGAAATGCGGCGCATTCTCTGTGATTGACTGCTCCCTCTTGTGGGTATGCAACTCTATTGATCAATGCTTTTGGATCACGTAAATTATTCGTCACACTGTAGAGGCAGGAGGAGGGGCTTAAGGGAGAACATCTAGTTTTTATCCAAGAACAGGGTCAGACATTTAAGTCTTTTGTTACTTCAACTTTTTTTGAACTATGTTTCCCATGCAGTCTAGATTAACTAGATCAAATGTCTGTTTTTCACTCCCGGTTGCTCAGATCTAGGCACAACAATGACATGGTTTGTTCTAAATGAAGATGATATTTTAGGGAAAATGATCAACAGGTTTGTAAAACTGGAATCAGACAAATCATATCAAGCTGCCTGAATCTAAGAGGATTAGTTTGGTGACCTACTTGTTTTTCTGCAGGAACTTGTTGAGCGGTCCCAACTCAGCCAGCTCCATGACCAACATGAGGTTCTCCGCTTCACAGATCCCGATCATCCTGACGATGTAGGGGTTGTCCAGCTGTTGCATGACGCTGGCTTCTCGCAGCATTTCTTCACGCACAGCTGGGCTGTTATCATCGTTCTTCAGAATTTTAACAGCAACTGGTTTCTCTGTTCTAACACACAGGAAGACCAGCATTTAACTGGGTTTCATCACTTGTGATCTCGATTAGGGTTCTGTGGCTGTGGGTCCACATGTGGCTGTTTGTTATTCTGAATGAGAAAATCCTGAAGCTGAGTAAAGTGTAACTGTTAATGCACAACGCGAGCGGATCTGTTTTCCTGTCCTAGTTTTTTATCTGTGCAAACTAAAACCTGAGAAACCCTATGACAGACAATCTTCATAATACATCAAATGTGTGTATGGCCTCCCATCATGTCAGCATCAGAAATATGTAAAAATTATTTGATTTTACTAAAACATACTTTACTCTGCTCCAGCATTTATAAAAGAAACTTTCTGACTTAGTTTGACCTCCCTCTAGAAAAGTAGGTGTTTGCACATCTTTTAAAAATGATTTATGAATTATCAAATTATGATGTGGAAATATGCCAAAGGTTATTCTTAATACAAAGAGAAAATCTGGTGACTAAACACTGAAGCCTAGTGCTGTCATGTCCTGTGTCCTGTCCTGTCCATGTCATCCTGTGTCCTTTCCATACCCCAACTCTCATCTCCGGTCCCCTCAGACGTCACTCAGGTTTATCACTCCATTTCCTAATATTACTATCAGTCCTGCCATTTCCCATTACCCAGCCACTTAGCATAATTTTATTTCTCTTTAGTTTTCCTCCTATCTTTGTTAAGCCTTAGTGGTGTCAAGTCCCTATGTCTTTAGTATCCTTCTGTATCAGTGACCATTTTACCCCTGCCTTCATTTCCCATAGTTCTGTTCTTTCAGAGTCATGTTTTTCCCCAGTGCTCCGTTAACCAGTCACACTAGCTACAGATCAGTAATCATCTAAGAGTGACTGGGTTTTGACAATGATGTTGATAATCTAGCTCAACATAATTTTTTTATTCTGCTCAATTTTTAAGATTATTTTCTTTTAAAAATATAAATGTTACATCTTTATCTTTACATTTCTGAGCTTTTTCCTAGTATTTTTCCGTTTCTGGAGTCCTACTGATCCCAGAAGTGGGATTGAACTAGCAACCTTTGCAGGTGGAGGATATCCCATTAAGCCTGTATCTGTTTGATTTGAAGGCTGAAGATAATTTTTTAATAGTTTAAAAACCAAGCCTGCTGTAAGTGATTAACTGTGTTTTAATGTAGCTGTGATCCAGATAACTGAAAGTCCTTGTAGGTGATGAGGCTGATAGGCGAGTTTTGATGGTGGTAAGGTGCTCTAATATACCTTCTCATCTTGTAGGTCCCTTTGATAACAGTGCCAAAGTTCCCAGAGCCCAGTTCTCCATCCTCCAAGAAGAGCTGCTTGCGATCCACAGTGGAGCTCCTGAGTTCATCTGGATCTGCGTAAGGACTCTCATACACCTTTGTGTCCATTGGCATTGCCTCTGATGGAGGAAAACCATCGATCAGGATTGAAATAAACAAATCAATTCAAATGGCCTGAGACCGTTCTACTGAGTTTTACTGCAGGGACGTATCCAGGGAGTGCCCTAGGGTAGCACAAGCCACCTTTGGAATCTGATTGGCCACCCCAGGTGCCACCCTATTGAGTTCCATTTAAATTTACTTAACATTGTCCACAAAAGGTTTGGGACTATAAACCACAACACAGTAGGTGGCAGCCTGAGCATCCACATTTAACGTTGGTTTCTAGCCTCAGGCCTACACAACATTTCTGTATTATTATTATTATTTTTCTACAGGGAGTGCAGCATTATTAGGCAAATGAGTATTTTGTCCACATCATCCTCTTCATGCTTGTTGTCTTACTCCAAGCTGTATAGGCTTGAAAGCCTACTACCAATTAAGCATATAAGGTGATGTGCATCTCTGTAATGAGAAGGGGTGTGGTCTAATGACATCAACACCCTATATCAGGTGTGCATAATTATTAGGCACTTCCTTTCCTTTGGCAAAATGGGTTTGATTTTGTTTTATGAGCGCTGTTCCAGACCACACTCCACACTAGTTGGTGGCGGTAATGCACCATTCGTTGTTTGCCAACCGCCAATAAAACACCAGAAGATGAAAGAAGGACTTTAGAGGCTCAGAAAAGTCAAAAATAGTGAGACATCTTGCAGAGGGATGCAGCAGTCTTAAAATTGCAAAGCTTCTGAAGCGTGATCATCGAACAATCAAGCGTTTCATTCAAAATAGTCAACAGGGTCGCAAGAAGCGTGTGGACAAACCAAGGCACAAAATAACTGCCCATGAACTGAGAAACGTCAAGCGTGCAGCTGCCAAGATGCCACTTGCCACCAGTTTGACCACATTTCAGAGCTGCAACATCACTGGAGTGCCCAAAAGCACAAGGTGTTCAATACTCAGAGACACGGCCAAGGTAAGAAAGGCTGAAAGACGACCACCACTGAACAAGACACACAAGCTGAAACGTCAAGACTGGGCCAAGAAATATCTCTAGACTGATTTTTCTAAGGTTTTATGGACTGATGAAATGAGAGTGAGTCTTGATGGGCCAGAAGGATGGGCGCGTGGAAGGATTGGTAAAGAGCAGAGAGCTCCAGTCCGACTCAGACGCCAGCAAGGTGGAGGTGGAGTACTGGTTTGGGCTGGTATCATCAAAGATGAGCTTGTGGGGCCTTTTCGGGTTGATGATGGAGTCAAGCTCTCCCAGTCCTACTGCCAGTTTCTGGAAGACACCTTCTTCAAGCAGTGGTCCAGGAAGAAGTCTGCATCCTTCAAGAAAAACATGATTTTCATGCAGGACAATGGTCCATCACACACGTCCAAGTACTCCACAGCGTGGCTGGCAAGAAAGGATATAAAAGAAGAAAAACTAATGACATGGCCTCCTTGTTCACCTGATCTGAACCCCATTGAGAACCTGTGGTCCATCATCAAATGTGAGATTTACAAGGAGGGAAAACAGTACACCTCTCTGAACAGTGTCTGGGAGGCTGTGGTTGCTGCTGCACGCAATGTTGATGGTGACCAGATCAAAACACTGACAGAATCCATGGATGGCAGGCTTTTGAGTGTCCTTGCAAAGAAAGGTGGCTATACTGGTCGCTTATTTGTTTTTGTATTGTTTTTGAATGTCAGAAATGTTTATTTGTGTATGTGGAGATGTTATATTGGTTTCACTGGTAAAAATAAATAATTGAAATGGGTATACATTTGTTTTTTGTTAAGTTGCCTAATAATTATGTGCAGTAATAGTCACCTGCACACACAGATATCCCCCTAAAATAGCTAAAACTAAAAACTAACTAAAAACTACTTCCAAAAACATTCATCTTTGATATTAATGAGTTTTTTGGGTTCATTGAGAACATGGTTGTTGTTCAATAATAAAATTATTCGTCAAAAATACAACTTGCCTAATAATTCTGCACTCCCTGTGTATTGACATAAATAATATGTAGAGTCCTGGTCCCACTCCACTCCAGTTGTAGGCAGTGATGCACCAAAAAGTTGCTAGCTAACCACTACAAAACAGCTCAAAAGAGAAGAAAGAAAAATGGCCATGCATCAACAAGTGCCCCACCTGGGCCACCTCACTTTAAAGGTCTTGACACACCAGTGTTTTAATGTCATGCCGGAATAAAGTTAAAGTGTCACCACTTGTCACACTGATGTGTGAAATTTGTTCTCCGCATTTGACCCATCCCCTGGGGGCGTGGTGAGCTGCAAACACAGCTGTGCTCAGAAACCATTTGGTGGTTTAACCCCCCAATCCAACCACTTGCTGAGTGTCAAGCAGCGAGGCATTGGGTCCCATTTTTTTTAAACTCTTTGGTATGACTCGACTATGGATTTTAACCCACAATCTCTCAGTCTCAGGGAGGACACTCATGCCACTGAGCTGGTCATAGTGAAGTGACAGATGCAATGGTTTTATAGATAATAAGTAAAGATTTTGTGAATGACCAAGAAAATCCAAAACTACCAGCATCCTTATTTTAAAAAGCAAAATTGACCTCAGTGTTTACGGCAGCTTACCTTTGTCGACTGCTTGGTTGTCACACACACTTGTTTCATAAGGATTGAGGTTATCAGAGTCGCGTCGAGAGCTATGACTCTGTGAGTAACATATGCAAGGTTTTAGAAGAATGCAAAAAAATGCATAATGATGTAATGACTTTTAAACGTCATCAATAAAATGCATTTCTGAAAGACAAGAATATTAACCGAAAAAAGTGGGTAACTGAGTGAAGCATAGGTTTGATGTGTTAATCTACCTTTTTCCTTCTCAGTATGGGGGCTTTTTCTCCCAACGTGATCACAATTCTATCTGCAATTTTTTTCTGGAAATCAAACATGACAGAGTTATCAAACAGCTGTAAGAGTGATCATATCCAGACCTACAGGATGTGTATGGTGTGTGTGTGTGTGTGTGTGTGTGTGTGTGTGTGTGTGTGTGTGTGTGTGTGTGTGTGTGTGTGTGTGTGTGTGTGTGTGTGTGTGTGTGTGTGTGTGTGTGTGTGTGTGTGTGTGTGAGATAATGTAGCACTTGTTAATCAATGAACATTTATTTCAACAACAAACTCAGTTTAAATGTACTCCTCCACGTTCCCTACATAAGGGTTTCAGTGATGTGTTGTGTTTTAATTATACAGAATAAACGAAGATTAAACGACTGAACAAGTCATATTTTTCAGATTTTACTTAATTAGATAAATTGGTGCATCAATCCTAATCCAAATATAAAGAAATGAGATACATGAAATACTATGAAGTGTAAAAGTATTGCACAAGTAAGAATCTAAATGTGCTACGTTTTGCACTTGGTGGCTACATTAATCAAACAATAGCTAAAACCAACACGTATTATTTCTGTACTTTCATGTTTAGTTTTTGTTTTTAGTCAGATTAATAATTTTGGTGATCCGCAGGCCGTGTTACCCTAAAGCCTTTAGACCGAGCTGCTGTGTTGACGTTTTTTCTCTCGTTTAGAGCAGTGGGTCCACATCTGGCAGAAAATAGAGAAAAGTTCTTATTCTGCTGAAGGAACAAACATTCTGTCTCATCTCAGGACACACGCTCTGGTCCAGTCTCATGTGGAGTCCCACTGGGCTCAGCTTACAGAAACTTAAATGTCCTAAACTGACATTGTCCATACATAGGCTGTTGACCTGAAGCTATGGACATCTAGATGTTTACCTTAGCAGGTGACTGAGGTGTAAAAATACCTGTGGTGCGTCTGAAAGACCTGAAATTCACAGTTATTGTGCAACTACAGATTAACAGCAGCTATCCAGCATGAATGTATCTTAATTAGGGTTAGTTTTTGTTTGGCGCTGCTTCTATACAGCAGTGACCAGATCATCTCCTACGATAGATCCAGAACACACATGTACGACAGAGTCAGAAAGGCCTTAACAGGACCATTTTTCTTCCTGATAGGTTGAATACAAGCAAACTACGACAGCTGCTACGTTGTCTAACCTACACCAAATGTATATAAAAACGTCCCGAAGTAGGATAGGGTTTTGTTGTTTGACTACTAGAGGGCACTGCCACCAGTGTCTGGAGCAGCAGAGGGGACTTCTATGTCATCTGTTGCTCACATCATTTGTATTTTACCGTCATAATTAAGAAGATCTAATGTTTCCATGGAATTTATTCCGTTTTACTCGTTAGTTCTTCACTCCGTTGGTCTCCTCACCTGTATGATTTTAAAGTTTACAACCCCATAGCTGTTCTTCAGCCCTAACACCCTGGGTGACCCATGATGAAAATAAACCAAACAAATTAAATCCTTTCACTGATGCAAACACTAAGAACTGAGCTAATTGTCAGTTTAAACTAACATTAAAATGAGCCATTCTAATTAGAATAAAGGGATGAGAAGTCATTCATTAATCACAGATATCTAATTAATTTGAGAAATAATGAAAATAAAATAGATGTTCTTTTACATCAGATGAGATAAAAACCATCAGTTTAAGAAGGTAAAATGGAAAGTATCGATCATTCCTTTCATTAAGTGGGTTTATTTATTTCATCAGACTAGGATAAGATATAACTGCGCTTTCAAAAAAAAACTCTTAAAAGTCACGTTAGTCTGAAATGGCACATATATTTTTAAACATTTTTGTTTCTGTTGCTGAAAGAGCTCATGTCTTTGGGGAAGTTGGCGTCATATAGGACCTTTGGGTCTTCCTGCACGGCTGTTCTTTCATTGTGTTTTACTGATATTGTTTTGATAAATGAAAAATGATAAATGACCTGCACTTGTATAGTGCCTCTCAGAGTAAGGACTCCAAAGCGCTTTACACTACAGTGTATCATTCATCCATTCACACACACATTCACACACTGATGGTGATGAGCCACCATGTAGCCACAGCTGCCCTGAGGCGCACTGACAGAGGCGTCTTGTGAGCAAGTAAACTACAAAATAAATAAATATAATAAGAAGAATATAATGTAGGAGCTGAACATCCTTAGATAAATTGTGTTATCTTACTTTACTATCTTTACCATCGTCACTCAAACACACGCACACACACACACACACACACACACACACACACACACACACACACACACACACACACACACACACACACACACACACACACACACACAACTTACAATGACAGAGTCTAATCCAGCAGGGTTTGGTGGTGGTGGGGGCAGTCGTCCTATTAACACTAGGAAAGAAACATGGACGGGATTAGAAACACCTGGTTATGTTGTAAAAATCATTCTGTCTTTGGTGCTGAGAGATTTTACCTGAGTCTCCGTCCGGCCTCGGACACGGATCTGTAAGGACTCGCAGCAAGCCATCAGGCTTGTATGAGTAGTGCTCCACCAGCTGAGTTGGAACAGAGTAGAACTATTTATCAACGGTCCAACATCTAGCTGACCTTCCTGTGAGCATGGACGTAGTTTTAACTTTAGAAGTGGGGGACACAACCGGCATGAAGACCGGGGGAGGGGGGGGTCTTTACAGTAAGTATACAAAATGATGTATAAAACTAAAGCCTAGAGGCTCTTTCATGCAATGTCAGGAATGCAGAATTGTGAAGCACACAGGTGGCAGTAAAACATCCATCTTCTGAACCCGCTTTGTCCACGTAGGGGGGCCGGTGCCTATCTCCAGCAGTCAACGGGCAATAGGGCGGGTACACCCTGGACAGAGAGCCAGTCCATCGCAGGGCAACACAGAGACACACAGAACAAACAACCATGCACACACACACTCACACCCAAGGACAATTTAGACAGACCAATTAATCTAACAGTCATGTTTTTGGACTGTGGGAGGAAGCCGGAGCACTCGGAGAGAACCCACATGCACAGGGAGAACATGCAAACTCCATGCAGAAAGATCCCAGGCCGGGAAGCGAACCCAGGACCTTCTTGCTGCAAGGCAGCAGCTCTAACCACTGTGCCACTGCGCAGCCCGGCAGTAAAACAAAAAAAAAAATAAAATAAAATAAAAAATAAATAAAAATAATACTTTCAATTCAACTTTGTTTTTCACCTTGTTAGTCTTTTCATTCCTACTCATTGTCACCATTTTACACTTATTTTTTGAATATCTGATCAATAGAGCTCATTTACATCAGATTCTAGCTGATCCCTTAGTCCTAGTGCTCAACCAGTCTATTTAATGTAGTGTAGTATCGTTTTTGGACAGTGAAAAGTGCAGGGGACAAAAATTGACTTTGGAAAAAGTGTGTGTGTAGGGGGACATGCCCCCCCCCCGTCTCCCCCCCAAAATTACGCCCATGCCTGTGAGGAAACATAATGGGCCCTAAGGTGACAGCAGGTGTTTACCTGCCACAAGGTGTCAAACTTCTTCCCATCTGGGATGGACAGCTTTTGATGACTGTCCTTGTCGATGCGATAATGCATCACTTGGCCTTCGTGTAATAAACACAGAGCATACGAGCCGTTCTGATCTCTCTGTCTGATCCTGAACACACAAACACAACAGAACAAACGTTACTTGTGGTCTAAAATCAAAGCCTTTGGTGATGTCATCGGTTTGAATTCATGAGAAGCCAAATAGCAGCCACATGTGTTCAGTTCACATGACAACATGTGGGTCCTATCCATGTTCTTATGGACGCTGCCTTCATTTCGTAGAGGTGATGAGCTGAACACACATGTAGAAGGTTCACCTGCTGTCATGTATGATTACAAGTGGTGTAAACGCAGATCCAACAGGCACACAGAGCTCCGATAAGGCCAAACTTAGTCACACCCCACAAACTCTGAATAAAACATGGAGGTAAATGAAGCAGAACTGATTAACCCTCTGGAGGCAGGTGTTGCAGATTTGCAACAGTTAAAACCTACCTACCTGGTTACTCCACAAACGCATTTCATGAGCATTTTTTAACTCAGAAGTACCCCTGAAGGACTTAGTTGTTTGTCATTTTATCAAAACTTATTGTGAGCCTGAGAGGGTTAATAATAAAAGCATCAGACTGACCAGTTTAAACTAAAGGTCGGAGGTGAACGAGAGCAGACAGCAAAAGTGTGGTTGCTCGATTTAGAGGGTTTAGAAAAAACATTTAGCTTTAAAATAGTCTGTAGATGTTTTACACCATTTGGTGTTAGTAATGGTGTTAGGCAGGGGGGAATTTTGTCTCCTGTTTTATTTAATTTGTATGTTGATGATCTGTCAATGCAGTAAGTAAGTAAGTAAAAGTTTATTTATATAGCGCCTTTCACAGATATAAATCACAAAGCGCTGTACAACATGATAAAGATCAGGGCAAATACCTCTAACCAATAAAGACATCAGAAAAACAATAGCAGTGATAAAATAAAAAATTAAATCATGAGTATAAACAAAGTGAAGGTGTGAACCCGAACAAAGCCATCTTTTAGAACATTTAGGGAGGGAACGCCTGGATGAAAAGGTGAGTTTTTAGATGATTTTTAAAGACCTCTACAGTTTTGGAGAGACAGAGTTTTTAAGGCAGACTGTTCCAAAGTCTGGGTGCAATAGTCTGAAAGGCCCTGTCCCCTTTGGTTTTCAGTCTGGTTCAAGGAACAGCCAGGAGGTTTTCAGATATAGATCTAAGGTTCCGAGAGGTGGTGTGTGGGGATAAAAGCTCAGATAGGTAGCTTGGAGCCTGGTTGTTAAGAGCTCTATAGGTCAGGACTAAAACTTTAAACTGTATTCTATATTCTACCGGGAGCCAGTGGAGGGACTGTAAAACTGGAGTGATGTGAGCTTGTCTGCTGGATTTGGTTAGGAGTCTGGCTGCTGCATTTTGGATGGCTTGAAGGCGTGAGAGGGAGGTTTTGCTGAGACCAGTAAAAAGAGCGTTACAATAGTCTAAGCGTGATGACACAAAGGCATGGATGATTTTTTCCAGATCTGCAGTAGAACTCAGTTTACGGACTTTTGAAATGTTTCTCAGTTGAAAGAAACAAGAGCGGGAGATGGTTTTGACGTGTGAGTCTAAACTTAAAGCTGGATCAAAAATAACTCCCAGGTTTCTAATGTTGGCCTTGGCTTATGGGCAAAAGGAGGCAATTTCCTGCTCGATTTTTGGTTGAAGTTCCGGGGGTGCAGCGGTCAGGGTCTCTGTCTTGTTAGCATTGAGGACAAGAAAGTTGCTGGACAGCCAGTTACTGATCTGGGTCAGGCAGAGTACAAGTGTGGCCAGCCTGTCCAACTGGTGTGGCATGAAGGACATATAGAGCTGAATATCATCAGCATAGATGTGGTAAGAGATGTCTGGGAAAGACTGAATAATGCCAGCTAGGGGAAGAATATAGAATGCGAATAGTAGAGACCCTAGAACTGAACCTTGTGGGACCCCGCATGTTAGAGAGGCAGTATCTGAAGAGAAGGTTTCAGACTTCACTGTGAATGTTCTGTTGGTGAGATAGGAAGAGTGCCAGTCTAGAGCAGAACCTGAAATCCCAGCAAGGGCATTTAACCTGTTTAGTTGAACGTTGTGGTCTACAGTGTCAAAGCTGCACTGAGGTCAAGCAGGATCATGACAGAGCATTTCCCTGCATCAGCAGCCATCAGGAGGTCATTATGCACCCTTGCTAGAGCAGTCTCAGTTGAGTGTTGCTTCAGAAAGCCAGATTGGAAGGGGTCAGAGATCTTTGACCTAGAAAACCAGGATCTGAGTTGGGTTTCAACAACCGTCTCAAGTACTTTGCTGATGAAAGGTAGCTTAGAAATGGGACTAAAGTTACTGGTGGAGCTGACGTCAAGGTTTGGTTTCTTTAAGAGAGGAGTCACTACTGCATTTTTAAAGTAAGATGGAACACAGCCTTGGCTCAGTGAGCTGTTGATTATAGTCAACAGAGATGGACTGATGGAGGCAAGGGACCCGACTAAGACAGAGGGAGGTAAGATGTCTGATGAGCATGATGAGAGTTTCATCTGACTGATTATTGAGGTTAAGTCATTTAGTGTAATTGGGGAGAAGGAGGTGAAAGACTCGGAGCACTGAGGGGCCTCCCCTCCTGAGGGGGGGAGGGCTGGTGGAATGCTAGATCTCAGATTCAACACCTTGTTTGCAAAAAAGTGGAGAAATCTGTTACAGTCATCAGCTGAAGATAGCTGAGCCTGCTGCGGAGGAGAAGACACGATGCTGGAGATGGTATCAAACAACACCTTAGGATTATTCTTATTTTGACATATGAGGTTTTTGAAGAAAGAAGACCTCGCATTTTCTACAGCTTCATTGTATGACTCTAGAAGTTCTTTAAAATATTCGCGATGAACAACCAGACCTGTCCTCTTCCACCGTCGTTCCGCTTTTCTATAGGAGCGTCTAAGATCAAGAATCTGGCTGTTCAGCCAGGGTGAACTAGAAGCACTGGAACTGCGGCTGGTTTTGTAAGGAGCGACGTGATCTAGAATTTTGAGGCAGTGATCATTAAATGAGTTAGTGAGGAGATCTACGTCATCAGAGGAAGGAGGTACAAAGTCAAAGAGGGAGGAGAAATTTAAAATGGTAGAACTGTTGATAATACGTCGTTGCTTAGCAGAGACTGGTAAAAGAGATTCAGAATTTAGGTTGATATGAAAAGAAACTGACTTATGGTCACTGAACACAACATCATTTATCTGCAGCTTATCAACAAGAAGTCCGTAGGAAAAGACTAGATCCAGGGCGTGGCCTGCTCTGTGAGTGGGACCAGACACGTGTTGAGAGAAGTTAAAAGAGTTCATCATGTTTAGAAACTCCCTGGTAGAGCTGTTAGATAGATCCTCAGCGTGGATGTTGAAATTTCCAACAATGATTATCCTGTCTAGTTTAATAGTTGAAGATAGGAGGTCCTGAAAGTCAGACAGGAAGGATGAAGTAGATCCAGGTGGGCGATAGACCAGAATTCCATAAACTGGTAGAGCTCGACCAATTTTAATCATGATCATCTCGAATGAGCTGTAGGAGTTTGAGGATATAATTTGGCATGAAAAGTGTTTCTTAAAGATAACAGCTGTTCCTCCACCGCGGCCTGTGGTCCGTGGAGCAGAAAAGAAAGAGCAGTCTTGAGGACAGAGCTCACGGAGATGAGTGATGCCATTTTTGTGCTGCCACGACTCAGAAATGCACAAAAAGTTTAATTTTTTGGTCCGGAACAGATCGTTGAGGATGTGAGACTTGTTGGCGATGGAGCGCGCGTTAATCAACATCATTTTCGCGGAGGAATCTGGCAATGTGTGTGCCGCGGGCTCGATAATGGCGGGCGGCTGGCGGGCTAAGCTACGTAGCGACTCCACGCTACTCCCGCAGAGGTTCTTTGTCTCCTACGCCTTCAGGTAGCGTCCTGCATCAGGGGCTCCATTTAGCAGCGAGATCAGCCCAACTCCGTTAAGTTTCTGTTGGATCCGCCACAACACAGCCGCGGAGCAGCGATCAGGCAGAGCTTCGCCTCTCATGATCTTTCGAAGCTGAACGAAGAAGCCGGCTCTCTTCCCCCATTTCCTCTTCCATGGCCTCCTGGGCAGCGGCAGGCCGACAGGTAACAGAGGGCCGAGACCTGGGTTAACGCCAGGTTCCAGAGGCGGTGGGAAAGCGGATCCGGTATCGGAGTTCTGGAGGTTGATCATCACGGACCTGATCGACAACAGTAAGGGACTCCGCACCAGATAAAGAAGAAACAATAAAAAACACCAAATAACCAAAAAAGATCAGGAGCCTAGCAAACGGACAACATCTCATGGGCGCCATCTTGTAGACCACTGAACAGGAACAACCTTTCTGCCTTTTCTTGGATGTTAAACTCAGAGTATCATTTTATAAACATCTTAGGATGCCTCACTAGTTCCGGATGTTCTGTGCTGTTGCACAAGTTTAGTTTTTATTCTAATTATTTTATCGGTACTGATCACAATGATGTACTGATGATGATCGGTACTGATTCCAATGCAGCTGAGAGCCTGTAACACAGGATGCCTTCTGGGTAAAACTCTGATTAACCATCTGATGTATGCTGATGACCTGGTGGTCTTCAGTCCAAGTGGTGCTGGTTTACAGCAGCTCCTAAATATCTGTTCTGAATTCGGTGTGCAGTATGATATCCAGTATAATGCTGTTAAAAGTGCTATCTTGATATGTAGAACCAAGTAGGATAAAAGGCTAAACTTTCCTGTGTTTAAACTGTCTAATAGTGATCTTAATGTGTGTGAGACGGTGAAATACCTTGGCCACTTTAAAAACAATCAAATGCGTGGAGATGCTGAAATCCATAGACAGTGCTGTAAGCTCTATGCACAGGCCAATAGGTAAGTTTAGTTTTTGTTCACTGTCAGTTAAGGTGGCTTTATTTAAAGCATATTGTACTCCACTTTATACAGCCCAACTGTGGTCATCCCACAATCATCATGAAGAAGCTGCATGTTGCATACAGTGATGCCTTAAGAATCTTACTCAAAATACCCAGAGGGGGCAGTGCCAGTCAGATGTTTGTAACAGCAGGCATTTGTACTTTTAAAGCTCGTTTAAGAAAACTAACATTCACTTTTAGAGAACGACTGGATAGCTCTGCCAACAGTATAATTTAGCAATCACTCATCCTGCTGTGAGCAGTTGTCGCTATTTGTCCTGTATAAGGAAACACTGGTTGAAGTGTTTGTGTGGTTACTCTTAATTGTGTAGAACATCTCTATAGTAAGTTTTAAAATAATTTATATTTTTATTTTATTTTCATGCTTTTATCATTTTTATTTGTTCTATTTGTTTTTACCAATTTTGTTTCATTATTGTTTTTAATGTTTTGTTGTTTTATATTTTTCTTTATCTGGACCTAAGAGTCTGTCAGTAAAGATTATCTATCTATCTATCTATCTATCTATCTATCTATCTATCTATCTATCTATCTATCTATCATCATCTATCTATCTATCTATCTCTCTATCTCTATCTATGAAACACATTTTTTAATATTAGCTTTTTTTATCCATAAAACTTGATTAAAACCACAATCATCTGCAAAAGAGTTAGATCCGTTCAAATCTGTGATCAGTACCGATAAAATAATTAGAATAAAAACTAAACTTGTGCAACAGCACAGAACATCCGGAACTAGTGGGGCATCCTAAGATGTTTATAAAATGATACTCTGAGTTTAACATCCAAGAAAAGGCAGAAAGTTTGTTCCTGTTCTGTAAATCTGTCTCAAGACAAAGGGGTTCTCACAGAAAACTCCTTTAGTTCACTCATTTGTAAGATAAATTTCTTTTTTCTGTTTATTTTTTTCTACATATTCAGCTTCATATTCTCTGCTCTGCTAAATCTATCCACTTCTTTCATTTTATTGTGCTTTTTGCTGTTTATTTTATTTGTTTTCTTCAGATCAGCTTGGAAACATTCGGATCTGTAAAACCTCTGCAAAGCAGACTTTCATCTCATCTTCAAACCACACAGAAAAATTTGGTGTTGATTCTAAACACATTTCTGCTGATTTGAAAAATGTTTTACCGGTGGCTAACTCCACCTGCTACAAGGCGATCTTTAAGCTGAGGAGCTGTGACTTGATAAAACTATTTTTATAGTTCAGGAAGTAAAAAAGAGCCAGCCGAGACAGCCTAGCAACAGAGAAGACCAGAGTTAGAGGAACTAATGCAAACTCATAAAAGGACCTGTCTGTCTTTGCTAGGACCCATCATAAGAGTAGCTTTCTACACTAAAAACTATATAAAAAATTATTTTATAAAATATGAAGCTCTAATAGTGTAGGTCAGATGATCTCCTCAAATCTCAAATGTTGAAGTTAAATTGAATGTATTATCGTGGAAGCTTGGTGTGGAAAGACAGCATCTCTGACTGTAAGAAGGGACCTTCTGCCAGGCTGCTGTGCTCTGTCTTATTTGGCTACTTCAGGAAGTCCTTTTGCAAACTGTCAGAGCGGAAACCACAGCACGCACGTGTGTGTGTGTGTGTGTGTGTGTGTGTGTGTGTGTGTGTGTGTGTGTGTGTGTGTGTGTGTGTGTGCGTGTGTGCGTGCGTGCGTGTGTGTGTGTGTGTGTGTGTGTGTGTGTGTGTGTGTGTGTGTGTGTGTGTGTGTGATTATTCAGCTGAGACCACTGCTGCTCGACTTCAACTGCTATAAATTCTCCCAGGATGCTTAGTTTAAAAAGCAAATGTTTAAATCCAGTGGTTTAACCGTTTCACATTCAAATACGTGATTTTAACCACATACAGACATATTTTCTCTGTTTGAGTTAAAAGTTGTAGTTTTTCTCACTTAATAGTATTTTATGTGTTTATTTTAAAATCAACAAGTTTATCATGGAAGTTTCAGGATTTCTGTCGTCCAGCAGCATGGAGGAGAAATGTGCCTGAACAGGTCTGTGTGAAGAAGTTGAGCCAAAAAGGCACAGAATTATTTTATGTGTGTGTGTGTGTGTGTGTGTGTGTGTGTGTGTGTGTGTGTGTGTGTGTGTGTGTGTGTGTGTGTGTGTGTGTGTATATACATATATATATGTGTGTGTCAGTGATTACTTTTGCAATGACCGTCAATAACAAAAAAAATGAAAGAGTTTAAAGATATAAAAATGGGAAATTTTGATCAAAACACGTCAGGAAAGGGGAAAAGAAAATGAAAAAAGCCAATCAGTGGATCCCTGGAAAATCAGAATTGGCAGAAAGAGCAGAACAAAGCTAACTTAGGTGTTAGCTAGCCATCTAAATTAAATGTCATCTGCCTCAAACTGCAAATCTATGGGTGTTTCTCAATGTCAAGGCGCCTTGCCTTGTGAGGCGATGTCTTGCGAGGCCAGGCGCCTTGCTTGCGAGGACACTGTCCTTTCTCGGTCAAAGGAAGGGGCAGCAGTAGCTCAACAGGTTGAGCGGATTGTCCAGTGATCGGGCAAGACACTTAACCCACCTTGCCTGCTCGTGGTGGTCGGAGGGTCCGGTGGCGCCTGTGCTCGGCAGCCTCGCCTCTGTCAGTGAGCCCCAGGGCAGCTGTGGCTACATCGTAGCTCATCCCCATCAGTGTGTGAATGTGTGTGTGAATGGATGAATGATACACTATAGTGTAAAGCGCTTTGGAGTCCTTACTCTGAGAGGCGCTATACAAGTGCAGGTCATTTATCATTTATCATTTAAAGAAAACGGTTAAATGGAACAGACTTGCATCACGTGACTGCGGCTTTTACGGCAGTCACGTAACGTCACATGACACGGGAGATATATGTATTTGTTTCAGTATAAATATATAACAAGCCTTTTACTTTTTAAATTGTGTATATGTTTATTAAATAAAAAATAAAAGTGAGTTACTACCCGCTAGCCAACGAAGCTGCAACTACTAAGCAACTAACCAACAATAGATAACTTCTTTGGATCTAAAAAATTGTCCCCGAAGTAGCTGCCGGCTTCTGATCCGCTGTCTTTTTGAAAATACTGCGGTGTATTGTGGGTAATTTTTGACCAAGGCTAGGCTACAAGACACCTCCCGTGTATCCTTGCTCTGCTAGTTAAGCGGCTAACAAACGGAGAACACACGCCTCGGTAGAACATGAACATTGGAACCGATTGGAACACGCCTTGGCGGCTCCTGATGATGTATATCCTAGGCAACCGGGGCGGGACCAAGACATCAAGGCAAGGTTTCTTGACATTGAGAAACACCCCATATCTGCATCTAACCTAAAATAACCCACCTGATTGGCCAAATGAGTGAAGGACTCTATTTGCATTGTGTGTAGCAAACGTTTGAGCTGACCATTCATAGTGTATTTGCCTGTTCTTTGCGATTTGTGTATTGAGCAAGCCGATATCTCGATGACAATACGTTTGTGATGTACTGTGCAGCCCTAATATAAAGTAAAATAAAGTAAGGCTCTCTAGCATGCACATATGACACACCAAACCTTTCAGCTACTTTCCTCTCAGTGTCAATATGATAGATCCAGGTAGAGGTTTAGCAATATTATTGTTTGTTTGGCACAAGTGGCTGCACTTCAATTGAAAAGATAATGTTTAAAGTTTAAGTATGCATGATAGGAGATGTGGAATGATGTTACCCAAGACTGTTTTCTTCCACGTTACAACACATTCACAAAAGTCATTCATGTTCATGGTTTGTTTTTTAACAAGAGGGCGACCCTGCATGCATTGGTGTTGGTTTAGATTGGTATCTGTTATTAAGTTGGACTATTTAATTTGGTATGTTGGATATCAGTAAAAAAGTCAATATCTAACATCTCTAATATTTAGTATTAGGAACATTTATTGTGAACATGGTCAGATACTTACAGGAACTTTCCATTTGTGCGGGAGCCGCACTGGAGCCGTGGCTCAGATTCCTCCCGGGTTATTGCTCCGTGGAACCAGGGCATTCGTTCATGAGCAGTGGTGGCTATGAGTTTCTCAAGCTGAGGTCTCTGGCTGATGATGGCCTGCTCAAGAGCTGCTCCCTGCAAGAACAAATATACTAATCATTCTCTAATATAAATACTAATATGATATTCAATATGCGTTTTGTAGTTGAGTTAAAATAGTTGTATATAGCCTGTTTTTGACATAGGGCCAAGGTGCTTCACAACACAATCAGTCATTCACACCCTAGTGGTGATGAGCTACAACGTAGCCACAGCTGCCCCGGGTGTGCATTGACTGAGGGGAGGCTGCTGGGCCATAGTGACGTAGTAACACCCAACTGAGTCCACACATACACACACCTTAGCTCACTGATACAGCCTGAATGTTCCAAATTGTGTTGCTAAGGTTTAAAGCATCAATGTCTAAAATCTCAGGTTTCAGCAGAAAGATGAATTCCTGCTGGACTCAATACCTGGATGAACCAGAAGTACACTTACCTGCTGCTGTGGATAATTAGGCTCTTGAATAACTACATAATTTAATGTAGAGTAAGACTCGTGGTGAGTTTATTGAATAACATCACATCAACCAAGGTGAAATTTAAGAGATTTAAGAGCTCTGAGCTGTTTTAGGACCAAAGCAACACGTTAGTCTTGTTCTCTCTAAGACCAGATACAACATCAGACTAGTTTATAGTCGATCAGTCCTGAAGGATGTAAATGCTAGAGAAACTAACCTGCAGGTTCCAGGTCTGCTTTACATACTGCCGGATGAGTTTGTCTTTCAAGTCCTCGAACGGCCCCACCTTTGGCTGCATGTTCTTGGGCCTGTTGCAGGGCTTCTTCAGCAGACACACAAGACCATCCATCTCCTGGGAATGGTAGTCAATCACATCCATGGGGGTTCTGTGGCTCTTACCACCGGCAATCGCAAACGTCTCATTGGGTTGTCGTTCAATGGTGTAGTGATAGATGCGGCCTGAGAATGAAACAGAGAGCGCAAAGCCGCCTAGATAGTTTCGGCTTTGTCGTAACAGATACAAGCCACTGGTCAAGCCTGACTGCCGCAGGTAGACCTCCGCCTCTTCCCTTGTGATGTTGCCGTAGAAGAACGGCAACGCATTCATGGTGTCCGCCATGTTGTTTTTTAGGTGCTGATGGCCTCCAAGCAGCCTTGTCACAAATTTCAGCCTCCAGCATAAAATTAATCTGAAAAGAAAATAAGAAAAATAAAATACTTGTGAATGACTTTTAATTTTCATAAATAATCCAGAGCCTCAAAACTGGAAAATCACAGAAGACGGTGGACAATTAACTGTCCAATGTTGTTTCCACTTCTTATGCCTAAAAAGGAGACATGAAGAAGGAAATAGTTACTAACTGGTCTTCTACAAACTGAGCTGAGATTCATGCAAAGAACTACAAACATGTCTGAAAACAGATTGGCACTAAGTAGCCTAACCATATCTGTGATCCTAGAGAAGGGATCGTTTAAAAAGCCACTACTTTAAGACATTTCACCTCATCCATTAGTTCTAATCCAGGGTTAGAAGTGTTGGATGAAAACACACGTTAACTAGGGTTGTTTTTTGATATCAGGTGAGTTTCTGATTCACCCTTCCTTTGGGTCTTCATCTTGTCATCACTAAATTAGATTATTTTCATGTTCAGCCTGCATGAAAATCTCAGAGTTATTGAAATAATCATTAAAAAAGGAAACCACACCTTTAAAATGCACAAATTAATTTCAGATTTAAGAATCAGAAAAAATACTAATTTAAAGGGTGTGAGCAGTTACAGTGTAGAAGGTGCAGGATACCAGAGATATAGATCCATCCACCAGAGACAAGGGAGATGAGTGAGAACCAATAGAGGACATCAACTGGAATTTGACCTTTTCAAAAATCTATTATCTTGTTGCAGCGGAGGTTCCAGACTAACATTACAGGCTCTGATTCTGTTGGTGATCGGTCAGAGGAAGAAGAAAAGATTTTTTTATAGCGTCTCTCAAGATAAAATCACAAGGCGCAGGAGGCGCCCTGGTTTAATTCATTGCTGTACATTTCAAAACAGACTTAAAGAAAGTTACAGAGAAAATAGCGTTCCATAAAGAATTTTATTTAAGCTAGAGAGACAGCTTGTTATTAACGAGAACTTTCTCTGCTGAGCTGGAGCTGAGTATAATTCATTAATACGTAATAGAGAAGAACAAGAACAACTCGGGTTTTTTTCTTTTCTTTTCTATAGCCAGACTGGTGGAGGGTCCTGCCTCTGTTGAGCCACGTATCCCTACAGCCATCAGGAGGGATGATGTCATAAAATCCTTCATAATTAAAATAACCTCAAGTAGACACTAAATTCCCATCATCCTCCACTGTTATTACTCATCATTAACAAGTTAGACAGATTTAGAAGCAACAGAAGAACCTGGTTTATGTTTCTGTCCTATTGATCTTTATCAGATGACAAAGCTTCATCTAAACCATCAACATGTCTGCAAACCCATCAAAACCAAACTGTTTAAGGAGGTTTATCTCTATTAACACCTCCATCATGAGCCTGATTAACATCCATAAGAATTAACAACCATTAAAGGTCCAAAGTGGAAAGAGTTGAGTACAAATACCTAATAATATTATTATTATTATTATTATTATTATTATTATTATAGTAATGGATTTGATTTACATGGCGTTGTTCTAGGCAGTCAAAGTGCTCACCATTATTCATGCACTTTCACACTCACACACTGCCGGTGATGTACAGGACAAATGGCAGTTATTGACCGCAAACTGACATTCGAGGCAAACTGTGAGACTGTCTTTAAAAGGGTAAATCTCATTCTGTCATAAGCAAGGGCAGCAGTGGTCTAGTAAGACAAGAAGAGCAGCAGCTGAGCCCTGTCACATTGTTTTGAAGACAAGTACAGAGGCTGGATCCATGTGACAGCTCTCATCCACAACACCATGAGTTCCAGCTCCTCTCATCTGGACACAGACACACACTCCCATGATACAGAACCATCGACATATAAATATTGGACAATGGGTTACCATACACTCCAATAATAAGTTTTTGTGCTAAAATGGGAGTGGCCACCACCGCCATTTTGACCGTGTCACAGGTTCCGTCAAGCCCAGACAATTCCACAAAAGGGAAGAGAGGTGGAGCTGAGGGTGGGGCTGTAAGGCTGGGATCAACTGACGACACCCGGTCAAACTAGATACAAGCTAACCTGAAGCTAACCCAAAGCTAACGCGGAGGTGGGAGCTAAGCTAACGGAGGTAGCAACCTAGCTACAACCGGAGTTAACTGTGCACAACACCAGAGCTTCTGAGTCAGAGATACACCGGGCTGACCGCTGGGTAAAACCGGGTAGAACACAGAGGTCTCCCGAAAGCTGCTGAAAGCCGGCAGCCGCGCAGCAGACAGAAGCGGCGATCAGACAGAGATGCGCCGAGCTGCGGGGAGGGGAGAAACGGGTGGAAAACATCGGTCTCCCGAGAGCTCCACAAGCCGATAGTCGGAACCCAGCTCCACCAACATGTTCTATTTCAACCCATTTTCTAAAGTGCAGCATTATGTTAAATGCACTGGGTTTTACCCTATTACATTTAAATTTCATGGTTAAACAGTACATGTTAAAATCTAATCTCAGCTAGTGCAAGAGCGGCAGTGACCTAAAATACATAAATATAACTTTACTTACTGAAAAAAATGAAGTGGAGACTCCTTGGACGCTCTATTAGTGCAATTAATGCCATAGCAAGTAATTTTGTCCAATCAGACTGAGGCCTTTCCCCAGAGCTAGCTCTGCGGTCACGTAGGTCTGATGCTCATTAATTATACAGAATTTTAGGCTTTTAATACACTTAAACAGAAGAGTGAGAAAAAAATCCACCCCCCTCAGAGTTGTCATGAGTGTAAACTAGATAATTTAAACCAAAAACATGTTTTGGTACCAGGCTGTAAACATGTTTATTTCTGCTGTGAAAATTGGTATTTTTAACATGGGAGTCAATGAGGATTTGCTCGCTTCTGACACCAGCCCCCAGCGGATGAGGGTGCAACTGCAATTTATTTCACTTCCAGGATTGCTTCAGTTTTTCACCCGCATTGTGGGGGCTTGATCCAGAATCGAACCCAGATCCTCTGCACGTAAGTCCGACATCTTACTAGGCGAGCTAGAGTGCCAGTGACATTCTTTCTATCTGTAACATTTATATCCTTGATCACAGCTGAAACAACATTCAAAGAATGACTCGGAGGGCTTTGTCTGAGCGTGAACGCGCATGAAGCAGCCTGCTCGACCCGAGCAGCTCTCTTTTTCTGTGATTTTACAGAAAAACAAGCAATCACAGTAAAAATGCCAGGGCTCATTCTACGGGACCAGGGCATTGCAGGATAATGTATGAAGAAGAAATTTATTATTTCTACACATATTTTGGCTGTCAAACTTCCATATTGCCCCTTTAAATATTCTGCCTAAAACTGTCAGCGATGCACCGTCGTCGGGCAAAAATTCTGCACTGTATTTGAATTTAAATCTGCCACCGCTATTGGCTAAGAGGCATGCTATGATGTTAGCTGGTACATTATGATGTCACAATGCCATTGTGAGCCTGTGTGTGTTTATTTGTTAGCGGCTTCACCCTCTCGGTCTGCCAGGCAACAGCATTTGTTGCATTTTTCAAACCTGAAGTGGGAGTGAAGTAAGTTTCTTGTAGGGGGTGACTTGCTCTTTAATTACTGAAAAGAAAATGGATGGATGGAAATCAGTGGACCCCAAGAAAGGCAGAGTAGTTAGAAAGAGCTGAATAAGGAGATGGTGATGAAGGTCAAACAAAAGCCAGCTTAAACAGTTGAGTTTTCAGCTGCTTTTTAAAGGAGACCACTGAGTCCACTGATCTCAGGCTCATGGGGAGAGAGTTCCAGAGTCTGGGGGCCACAGCAGCAAATGATCTGTCACCTTTTCTATGTAGGCGATGATGGCAAATTAGTTAAGTGCTCGCCCCATAATCGCAGGGTTGTAGGTTTGAGCCCCGCACAGTCTGTCATTGTTGTTGTGTCCTTGGGCAAGACACTTAACCCACCTTGCCTGCTGGTGGTGTTCGAAGGGACCGGTGGCGCCTGTGTACAGAAGACATGCCTCTGTCAGTGTGCCCCAGAGCAGCTGTGGCTACAAAGTAGCTCATCACCACCAGGTTGTGAATGTGTGTGTGAATGGGTGAATGACTGATTGTGTTGTAAAGCACCTTGAGGAGTTCCTCAGTTGTGACTTAAAGAATGGTTGTGCAGTGCCTGGTGCACTGCACAACTGTAGCGTTGTGGTTTTAGGCTCTTTTATGAAAGAGGAACCATACTACGAATTAATTCGGAATATTAATTTTTAATAAATCAACCATTGTAAACCATTACGCTTTGGTCACTGGACCTCAGGGACCTGCTAGGGGTGTAGACACTGAGAGGACCACCAATGTATGATGGTGCTTATCCATGAAAAACACTGCTACCTACAGTAAAACATGGTGGTGGTCCCATCATGCTGTGGGGCTTTGTGGCCAGTGCAGGGACTGGGAATCTAGTTAAAGTTTAAGGACACACGGATTCTACTCAATTTCAGCAGATCCTGGAGACAATGTCCAGGAATCCGTGACAAAGCTGAAGCTGCACCGGGGCTGGATCTTTCAACAAGACAATGACCCTAAATGCTGCTCAACATCTACTAAGGCATTCATGCAGAGGAACAAGTAGAACATTCTGGAATGGCCATCTCAGTCCCCAGACCTGAATATTATTGAAAACCTGTGGTGTGAGTGAGAGCTGTCCGTGTTCAGAAGCCTTCAGCATCGGACTAATGCTAAGCATAATTCTGCGCACACGAAGTGTTATGATTCACCCCTTTTTGTGTTTGTGTTTAACTTTTTCTCTGTTGTTTTTTGTTCAGGTCAGCTGCAGCTCCTCTCAGGAATCCTCCCCTTCCCTGTGAACCTCCTGGAGTGCTGCAGCTGAACCACATCATCTTGATTGCCCTTACCCTATTTCAGGCCACTGCTGCCAGTCATCAGTGTGGAGTTGTCTTTGCTGAGTTGTACTTGTATGGATTGAGTTTGGTTTTGGTTTTTGGTTCCCACAGTCAGTGGAGGAGGTTTTGTTTATTAAATCTTTTTTGAACTCTGGATAAAGGATCTTTATTCCTGCAAATGGGTTACTGCAGAGGCAAACCGTGACATTACAACTCCACCAAGATGTCTGACCCAGCAGGAAGAACCCAGAGACAAGACCCTTCCTTACCTGCCTCTGGTGAGAGTGCTGCAGGAGAAGCCAGCCTTCCTGTTCTGACCCAGGAGCTCCGCAGCTGCATGTCAGGGTTGCAGCAGTTGCATGGACGTGTAGCCACTGAGACGTAATTTTGGGGGGGGGACGGGTGGGACATGTCCCCCCCACTTTTTCAAAAGGCAGTTTTGGTCCCCTGCACTTTTTTCCGTCCAAAATCAATGTTACGCTCCATTAAATGGATTTGGTTGAGCACTAGGACCGAAACGGAAACCGGTTTACTATTAGACCCGCCCAAAAGCTAATCTATTGGCTCTGCTGATACTTGCTAACGTATTATTGGCTGTTGCTGCTGTCACTCAAGTTGTAAACAGTCAGAACGTGCTCACGTTGTTTTGCTAGTTTGGAGCCGCTAGGGAACACCGGTACTGAGTCACATCGTCAACTAGACGCTACATAACATTTGAATAAGTGTTCATTTGTGAGTCTTTGGTAGTTAGGCACAGCCAGGAGGCAGCATGTCAAGAAAACGAAAAGTGGATATAAGAGACTTCTTTCAAAGTCAAAACGTAAGTTGGACATGTGACACCCCTGCATTAAGCTCAGACTCACCTCCTCCTTCACAAACATACTCAAAACTAACTTTTACAAACTCATCTCCTCCACATAACTGACTCCTCAGACACAATTTGTTCGTATTATTATAATAATTATTTTTTATTATTACTATTATCATCATAATTATTATTACTAGTAGTAGTAGTAGTAGTAGAAGTGTAACTTCAAAACTTTTATCATTTAACTTTATTGTAAACTTATCTATTGCAATGTATATTTTCACATTAAAAAGCTCTGAAAAATGAACAGTATCATCATCGTCAACAGATTTTTTTAAGCTTAATGTCAAAGATGTACACTTTTCATTAGATTTATCTTATTTTTTCCATTTATTTTTTGTGTGTTGAAATGCAACAACTGTTTAAACACTTTTAAGGGAAAAAACATATTTAATATGTTTTTATACACTCAAATGTTAGGGTGATGATCATGTGTAAAACATTAGTTCAGCATGTCCTCTAACACAGCAAATGAACAAACGGCCAGATCTCAGGAGAGACCGTTTATGTATAAATAATTTTTATACTTTTGACTAGGCCTGGGAAAGAAACAAATTTTGCTGGACGATATTTTGTCCAACAAATTGTTGATGATAAACGATATTGTCAACATTATCTAGACCAAAATAACCACTAATATAATGTTAATATATCATAATAATGCAAGTACACCCTTTAAAATGCAACAAATAAACCTTCATTTAACATTGAAATGTCCAGAACCAGAACTTCTAAATGAATAAAAATAACAAACAAAAATTGAATAAAAAAGGAATCTCACTCCCTGTTAGAAAATGTTGCACCAAAAACAATAAAAAAGACCCAAAAACAATAAATACAATGGCCTATCCATTGTCAACAGCCAAAACTGCACTTCAATAATGATAATAAATAAAAATAATAATAGAGTTGTACATTTTTTAACTTTGATATATATATATATATATATATATATATATATATATATATATATATATATATATATATATATATAGAGAGAGAGAGAGAGAGAGAGAGAGAGAGAGAGAGAGAGAGAGGATGGAAAAATTATTGAGATGGGCACGTGACGTGTCAAGGGGTCTTTACATAACACCCCCCACCCCAAATCCGCACAAGCCTGCTGTGTCCCCCCCCCCACTTCTGAAATCAAAATTTCGTCCCTGTGTAGCCAGACTGGAGCAAGCGCCTGCTCCCCCTCGACAGGTTCGTTTGGGTCGTCCTGAAACTTTTTCTGGTACCGCAGAGGATTGTCGACCATTCCTCACCTCCTGCCGGCTCCATTTTGACTTTAATCCAAGCGAATTCCCCTCGGAGCAGAGCAAGGTGGCTTTTGCCTTGAGTTTCCTGACGGGCAGAGCCAAGAGGTGGGGACTGGCTGAGTGGGATCGTGGAGCGGAGGTGGTTCGTTCCTTCCGGGCCTTTTCCACTCAACTCCTCGTGGTGTTTGATCCCTCAACACCGCACCGCGCGGCTGCTTCTGAGCTGCTCCGGCTCAAACAAGGAGATGACAGCGTAGCGTCCTATGCAGTACAGTTCCGGACGCTGGCGGCAAGCTCCCGCTGGCCTGATGATGCACTGGTCGACGTCTTCCTTCAGGGGCTCTCCAGCGAGCTCAAGGACGAGCTAGCCGCGAGGGAGGTTCCTGAGGAGCTGGAGGATCTTATCGATCTGGCTGTACGCATCGATCGGCGGAGGATGGAGCGCCTTCATGATGAACTCCGCCCACTGACTTCTTCACCTCGTCCTCACCCGATTTCTGTGAGTGTTTCTCACCTGGGCAGTGACGCCCCGCCCTCGGAGCCCATGCAGCTAGCGGGTCGGGTGTCATCCTTTTCTCCGCCCTCACGACCACCCACCAGTGTGCGGTTGACATATGGGACGAGACACGGTGAATATGACACCCTTATTGACTCCGGCTCTGATGGGGATCTGATGTCCCAGGCAGTGGTAAGCGAACTTTTGATTCCAGTCGAGGAGGTGTTTCCTGCATTGTCCATCCATGCCGTAAATGGTTCCCTTATCCACAAGGTGACTGCACGCACTGTTCCTGTCACTGTGACGGTCTCTGGGAACCACACAGAGCGGATGTGTTTTTTTGTGGTTGACTCTTTAGTGCCTCCTGTGATCCTGGGTTACCCCTGGCTAAGCAAACACTGTCCCCATATTGACTGGGTTTCTGGCCGCGTGTTGACGTGGAGTCCTTTTTGTTTATTGAACTGTTTGTCTGCTGCTCCTGTTCGCCCTGTTTCTAGCCAGCCTCCCTTGGAACCACCTGACATCAGTAATGTTCCCCCCGAATATACAGACTTGGCTGCAGTGTTCAGTAAGGTTCGTGCTAAGAACCTGCCCCCTCACCGTCCTTACGACTGTGCTGTGGACCTCCTTCCTGGTGCTCAACCTCCTAAAGGCCGTCTCTATCCTCTGTCCATCCCTGAGACAACAGCCATGGAGGAATACATTCAGGAGGGCTTACAGGCAGGCATTATTCGGCCATCCTCATCACCTGCGGGGGCAGGGTTTTTCTTTGTGGGCAAGAAGGATGGGGGTTTACGGCCGTGTATTGACTACAGGGGTCTGAATAGCGTCACGGTTCGTAACACTTACCCCCTGCCTCTCTTGCAGTCTGCCTTTGACCAGATTAGAGGGGCTCGGGTGTTCACTAAGCTGGATCTACGGAACGCTTATCATCTGGTGCGCATACGGGAGGGGGATGAGTGGAAAACTGCTTTCAACACCCCGTGCGGCCATTTTGAATACCTGGTGATGCCTTTTGGACTGACAAACGCACCAGCTGTGTTTCAGTGTTTTATTAATGATGTGTTGAAGGACATGATTAACAGATTTGTGTACGTCTATCTGGATGACATTTTAATTTTCTCCCCAGACCGTAAAACACATGTGCAGCACGTCAGGGCCGTTCTGCAGCGCCTACTTGAGAACCAGCTCTTCTGTAAGGCTGAAAAGTGTGAGTTTCACACCACCAAGACTAAGTTCTTGGGGCATGTGATCACGCCTGGAGAGGTACAGATGGACTGTGACAAGGTCAAAGCGGTTCTCGAGTGGCCTACACCTACTGGTCGGAAGCAGCTTCAACGCTTCCTGGGGTTCGCCAACTTCTACAGGCGCTTCATCAGAGGTTTCAGTGGCGTGGCTGCACCCCTCCACAGACTCACCTCGGCTAAGGTACGTTTTGTCTGGGACACTGCTGCCGACATGGCCTTTGCCGAGCTCAAAAGACGGTTCTCTGCGGCCCCTATCCTGACCCAGCCTGACACCTCCAAGCAATTCATTGTGGAGGTTGATGCGTCTGAGTCAGGGGTGGGTGCTGTGCTGTCACAGAGAGCGTCTGATAATAAAGTACATCCCTGCGCATATTTCTCCTGCAAGCTCACTCCTGCAGAGAGAAATTACGACATAGGGAACAGAGAGTTGCTAGCTGTTAAGCTAGCACTCGAAGAATGGCGCCACTGGTTGGAGGGTGCTGAGCAGCCGTTTTTGGTGTGGACCGACCATAAGAACTTGGAGTATGTACGGACTGCCAAGCGCCTTAACCCCCGCCAAGCACAGTGGGCTCTGTTTTTTGACAGGTTTAACTTCAACCTCTCCTTCCGTCCGGGCAGTAAGAACATTAAACCTGATGCCCTGTCCCGCCAGTACCAGCAGGAGGGTGAGGCTGTGGAGTCGGAGTCCACGTTCATCGTGCCGCCCAACTTGGTCCTTGGGGTCTCTCGTTGGTCCTTGGAGCGCAGGATTAATGCTGCAGTCCGAGACCCCACTACCATTCCGTCTGGATGCCCCCCGCACTGTTTGTTTGTTCCCCCAGGTTTTCGCCCGGCGGTGTTGAAATGGGGGCATTCATCACGCCTGGCCTGCCATCCTGGGGTAACCAGGACTGCCTTCCTGGTAGCGCAGCGGTTCTGGTGGCCTACGGTGTCTTCTGACGTTCGAGCTTTTGTCTCCTCTTGCCCAGTGTGTGCCAGCGTCAAGTCACCCAGAACTCCTCCGGCTGGACTCCTGCAACCTCTACCTGTTCCCTCCAGACCTTGGTCCCACATTGCAATGGACTTCATCACTGGACTACCCAACTCTAAGGGTAAGACTGTGATCCTGACTGTAGTGGACAGGTTCTCAAAGATGGTGCATGCGATACCCCTGCAGAGATTGCCATCGGCTCAGCAACTGGCGGAGGTGGTGGTGCGGCATGTTTTTCGGCTGCACGGACTTCCGGAGAACATCACCTCGGATCGAGGACCCCAGTTTGTTGCAGCTTTTTGGAAGGAGTTCTGCAGACTCCTTGGAATAACGGTCAGTCTGAGCTCTGGTTTCCACCCTCAGACAAATGGTCAAGTAGAGCGCTTTAACCAGGATCTGGAGACCACCCTGCGTGCTATGTGCCTGAAGAACCCCCAGACTTGGTCCTCTCAACTCCCCTGGGCTGAGTATTCGCACAACACCCTGGTTAATTCTACTGGCTTCTCCCCCTTCCAGGCTGCCTACGGGTACCAACCGCCTCTCTTCCCCCATCAGGAGAGGTCGGCTTCCACCTCCGGTCCTGCAGCATTTGTGAGGTGCTGCCGTCGTACATGGACTGAGTACCGTTCCCGACTGGTTCGGAACCAGGAACGGTTCACCTCCGTGGCTAACCGCCGGAGGTCTGCTGCTCCGGAGTACAAGGTGGGTGACAGGGTTTGGCTCTCTTCGGCTGATCTGCCACTGAAGGGGGGTGCCAGGAAGATGCGGCCCCGATTCATCGGACCCTTCCCCATCACCAAGGTCATCAACCCAGTAGCCGTCAGGTTGGAGCTCCCTCGGGCACTGAGAGTCCACCCTGTGTTCCATGTGAGCAAGCTGAAGCCTGAGAGACTCTGTCCCCTGCAGACGCCACCTGCGGTCCCTCCAGCTCCCCGCATTGTGGATGGCGGTCCTGTCTACAGCGTGAATAAGCTCTTGGCCTCGAGGAGAGTGGGCAGGGGCGTCCAATACCTCGTGGACTGGGTGGGTTACGGCCCGGCGGACAGGCAATGGGTCCCAGAACGCCACATCTTCAGCCGTGATCTGATCGATCAGTTTCACCGGGAACACCCCACCCAGCCGAGACGTCCGTCTGGGAGCCGGACTTTGTGAGGGGGGTTATGTTATGATTCGCCCCTTTTTGTGTTTGTGTTTAACTTTTTCTCTGTTGTTTTTTGTTCAGGTCAGCTGCAGCTCCTCTCAGGAATCCTCCCCTTCCCTGTGAACCTCCTGGAGTGCTGCAGCTGAACCACATCATCTTGATTGCCCTCACCCTATTTCAGGCCACTGCTGCCAGTCATCAGTGTGGAGTTGTCTTTGCTGAGTTGTACTTGTATGGATTGAGTTTGGTTTTGGTTTTTGGTTCCCACAGTCAGTGGAGGAGGTTTTGTTTATTAAATCTTTTTTGAACTCTGGATAAAGGATCTTTATTCCTGCAAATGGGTTACTGCAGAGGCAAACCGTGACACGAAGATGACCTGGATGATGAAGCTCAATGGTTAAAGGAATCACTGAAGCGGTGTGAAGCGCTCCTTCGCGCGTCTAGACGGTACCGTAGGAGGCGAGCTGCCATGGTTCGCCGCATGCTACAGGAGCGGGCAATCTAGGTGCGCACAGCGTCCCCCGGTCCCCTCCTTCTCCCCCTCCTCCCTGTCCGGAACTCGACCTCACCAGTCTGAAGCAGCCACCTTGTCCGTAACAAGTCCGGACCTGTTACTAGGGGCGTTGTCCGGTTAAACTACGGAAAACGTTATCCGGATGTTTGGATTCAGACACAAAGGTCTTACGGACAGAGTCCGGAACATTTCCGTTTTTCATGGCCTGTCTGAAGGGGGCTCAAGTGGGAGTGAAGTAAGTCTCTTGTAGGGGGTGACTTGCTCTTTAATGAATAGTAGACACTATGAAGGGTGTTCATGGGCATGGTTAACTTCCTGTGTGAGATAAATCTAAATTAATTTCTGTAATGAGGAGGCAAGAAACTCACAGAGAATGTCTATGGTTTCAGGCAGTCCTGCTCAGAATCCGGACCCAGTTGGACTGTATTATATAGTTAGAATAAATCAGACCACTCTGACCCGAAACTACAACCACTCAGGGCTGAACTTGATAGTTACTAAGAAAAAGCCTCTGCAAGTGTTTCCGTTTTATTTAAATAAAAACTAAAATCATGACAATTACTCTGCTTTATTTGGACTTTAATACTGAATAAGTCATTTGTTTTAAGCAAATCATGAATACTTATTGCTATAATTATTCTAAAAAAACTAGAGACAACTATTGGCATTAATAATTATGTTTCTATTATAAAACAAAACCAGTATTAAAAAAATCTATGATATAATTTTAAATAAGGAAGGAAAGTTAAGAGTATGACTCTAAAGAGACAGATCTCTAAAAATAACATGTAGCGGGGGAGGGTGCAATTAACCCATAAATAAAATCTCCTTGTAGAATAAAACAAAAATTGAATAAAACCATCTGAGTTGGTTAGAGTGAAAATAACTGATATAAATGTATGCAAGGGTCCCTTTATTAATGTTATTTAGTGCATTATTAAGCATTAAACTATTAAATAAAGTATTGATAACTTCTTAACCATATTATGTAATGCGTCACTAAGCAGACATCCCCGGCCCTTTGTCCTAAACTTCAGGACAATTAATAGTTAACAATAACAGTAACGTTAATAAAGGAGCCCTTTGTTTATTAATGTTTAATAACGTGCTCAGTAATGCTAATAAAAGGACCCTTATTGTAAAGTGTTTTCAAAATGTAAATAAGGAAAAGAAACAGCTTTTGAATAATTTCCTAATTTATTTAATAAATTTTCTGCATTGTTTACCATGACTGTCCAATCTGCTTAACCACTTTAAGTTCTTCTATTTTTCTAAAGTAAAACAAATCATAAAACGCTTGTGGAACACATACAGTGGTTTTATTTTCTGATCTTTCCTCATTTAAACAGCAACTTTAAATCTAGAAAAAACAACAGCAGCAGTGGAATAAAACAAGCGTGGAAAAATCTTTGATTTCTTCATAAAAGTAAGTCAGGCGCTGCTGACAGAAATTTAAAGCAGCAACAAGACGATACTCCACACTTACTGTGTTACAGAGGTGAGGCGGCCTCACAGTAAGATGGAACTTTTTGTCCTTCAGCTCATTTTAATGATAAAAGGCATGAAACCAGGTTCTAAGGTCAGCTAACGTGCAGCTTAAACAGAAGAAAAGCAGTAAAGAACTCACGTGTGATCCTGGTTGTGCTTCCAGCAGGAGCAGTGGGACCTTCAGTATCTGTGCTTCGTGTGCAAGAGTTCTAAAACTTCCTCATTTCAACTACTTCCTTGAAATTTTGACTCTTTTACTTCCTTTTTTTTTAAATCAACATGCTGACCAGTATGTTAGCGATGCACCAGAGAGAATATGGAAAACATCTGGTTTAAAGCAAATGTATAGTTATTATTAGGTTTAGAGTGTTACAGGTTACATTTTGTAGAATTAACTAAAATATCAAACTTTTAAACTGCATTATGTAAAAATAAAATCTATAATAATAAACTAACACAAAAGGAAGTTAATTATGCTCACAGGGGAGTTCAACCGGGTGTTAGTTTTAGTCTTAACCTTGTGGTCAATTGTGAAATAATTTGTGAGATTTAAATATACTAAATTAAATTAGTGTGTCACACATTTTAAACTCTAAATCAACACAATGATTGTGAGTCTATTGTAGAATTAAGCCTATTATAGTTCTATTCTCATACATTTTTAATATAAGATTTTAAAATTTCTACAGTTTTGAAGGAACATGATTATAAAAACCAACAGGAACAACACATTCAGACACTAAAACTAAGAAAATGTTACTGCCTAATGAATATACTGATGTGTTGTGTTGCAGATTTCCATTTTGTCTTTCTCTGCATCACCTCTGAGAGTCATCACCCATCATTCATTGCTCCTTCAGTAATTTTGACCTGACTAATTAAGAGTTAAATTGATGCATGGTCTCCATGTCCGGACCAGACTCTCTTTGTGAAAAGAGGAACTTGCATTCAAGCCAAGAGCTGTTTAAGGACTAAAGTGAAGAGCAGAGCCATGGTTGGTAAAATCACAGGAAGATTGTGCAATCCTGTGACCTTTTCAAGTTAAGAGCCTACACGCAGATTTTTGCTGCTTTTAGCCATAACACACCTCAGGTTCATCTGGCGCCATTGAACTGAGAAATGGAAAAAACTCACTGTCATCCGACCTTGTGGTCGTTTTAGTGTTACCCTACTGCAACCATGTCAAGCAGCTCACATGTCTTCAGACTAAAGGAAGTAAACGTTTTGACTTCCTCTGTGGTTCTAAGTAAGTCCATCTATATCGAAACTAAAAGTATAAACATTCTGTCAGTGCCACTGTACTTCCGTAGAAATGGTCATCTAGAATGTAAAATTAAGTAAAACTGGACAACTGGTCCAACCAGAATTGTATCATATCTATTGGTAATATCCTGTTCAGTTTGAGGAAAGAACAACAGGTAGAATTGTTGTTCTTCACATAAGAATAGTACTTGATAACTTTCTTTGCACAGCTGGAGGACTTAAAACACAACTGTCCTAATTAGATTACATTTGCCCAAATGTGATGCTGCGCCACCTTGTGGCCTGTTACCAACATTACCTACAGAAAACTAACCATACACCATCTGTTTCATGCTTTATAGCCAGAAAAAAAAAAGAATTAACTATTTTCTTTCTGAGCACACACATCAGTTAAAAAAAGGTTCATCCAATGATTGCTCTGTGGGTATTTTACATCTACAGTGAAATTCAAGAATGGCTATGTGTATTTATGAGTGTTTGTAAAGAAATATAACAGTGATAGGAACATGTTACGTGTGTGTGTGTGTGTGTGTGTGTGTTCTTGTACTTGTACTTACTACCTAATGAGGACCGTCATGAGGTTTTACCCAACAGAGTGAGGTCATTTTTCAAATTCAGGACATTTTTGGGGTCCTCACTTTTTAGAGGTACCTTTTTAGAACAAGATTTAAAAAATTGAATCAAGTTTTTTCCCAATCCCACCTGCTTGAGTCAACTCTTGGACTGGACTGAACACATCCATAACACCTCCACCTCTTCAGCCACTGACTCACCTCCCTTTGAAGTAGCATTAGAATTACTGCCTCTGCTGTCAGAAGATTCATCACTTTCCAAGTCTCTCACATCACATTTGTCTCAAGTCCTCCTACCTACATCGTTGGTCATATACTGGATGTTCACGATCCGGGCCATGGTCTCCAGTTCCTGGACCTTGATTTTACTTGGGACTTTTATGCAGCTCATTCTGACATGGACGTATTAATTGTTCATCATGTGTCTCTGCTGTAACCAATAATTATCTTCACACATTAAGACTTTCTCAGCATGAAGAAGAAGAAGAAGAAGAAGAAGAAGAAGAAGAAGAAGAAGAAGAAGAAGAAAATATCATTTCTATAGCGCCTCTCAAGATAAAAATCACGAGGCGCTTCACAAAAACAAAAAATATAAAAATTGTAAAAATATAAAAAAGCACTACGAAAATGTTTAAAAATATAGTTAAAATGAGCAAGAATAAGCAATTGCGATTTAAAAGAAAAAATGTTAAGAGAGAGAGTGAATAGGAAAGAGGGTAATCAGTGGATCCTGAGGAAGGTGGAATAGGTGGGGAGAGCAGAATAAAGAGAGAGTGGTGAAGAAGGTCATACAAAAGCCAGCTTGAACAAGTGAGTCTTCAGCTGCTTTTTGAAGGAGTCCACTGATCTCAGGCTCAGGGGGAGAGAGTTCCAGAGTCTGGGGGCCACAGCAGCAAATGATCTGTCTCCTTTGGTCTTTAGCCTGGTGTTGCACAACCAGTAGGCTTTGATCACTGGACCTCAGGGACCTGCTGGGGGTGTAGGGACTAAGAAGATCACCAATGTAAGATGGTGCTTGTCCATGTAAAGCCCTATAGACCAGAACCAGGATCTTGAAATGAACCCTGAAGTTGACTGGCAGCCAGTGAAGCTGGAGGAGAAGCGGGGTGATGTGGGTGTATTTGGAGGACTTGGTCAGAAGCCGAGCACAGGCATTCTGAACCACCTGTAGACGGTTCAGGGAGGTTCTGCTCAGACACGTGAAAAGAGAGTTACAGTAGTCTAAGCGTGAGGAGATGAAGGTGTGGACAACTGTCTCAAGTTCAGAGTGAGACAGAATGGGACTCAGCTTAGCAATGTTCCTGAGATGGAAGAAGGAAGAGCGAACAAGAGAACTGATATGAGAATCCAGGGTGAGAGCTGGGTCAAAGGTCACGCCAAGATTCCTGACGGAAGGTTTGGTGTGAGAAGCAAGCTGACCAAGAGAGTCTCTGACTTTGGGAACCAGCTTGTCTGGGGCACAGATGAGGATCTCAGTCTTATCTTCATTCAGCTGAAGAAAGCTCCCAGCCATCCAGGTTTTGATAGAGTCTAAGCAGGTGTGTAACAGCTGCAGCTTAGACATTTCATGGGGCTTAAAGGAGATGTACAGTTGGATGTCATCTGCATAAATATGGTAGAAGATTCCTTTGAAGGAGCTCAGGATGTGCTGAAGAGGAAGCAGATAGAGGAGGAAGAGTAGAGGCCCCAGCACAGAACCTTGTGGGACACCATGGGTAAGAGAGGTGTTGGAGGACCTAAACTTGGAGACGGCCACAGAAAAGGAGCGCTCAGAGAGATATATTTATTTACATGCCCACTAAGTGTCTCCAAACAGATACAAATGAAGTTTCACACATTTCCTCTTTCATGCCAACCACTGATAAGTGTGAAGCTTTGCCTGGAAAAGATGATTGCCAGGATTTTGCACACACAGACTCGTCATACAGGAGACCATTGGCTGCAGTAAGAAACCTACAGAGATGTACTACTAGATGTCTCAGGCAGTCTGCAGAAACCAATGTGATACCCGCAAATCCCACCAGTCTAGATTGAAAACTTAAGCACTGATGAATGCAGCACAAGAGTACTACCAGTCAGCATACTACTAAAGATTCTGCAAAAGTACCACTGTTATGGAAATTTTATGTTCCATTATTTTTTGATCATTAATCCTGAAAGCATTCTCACACTCAGACACACACACACACACACACACACACACACACACACACACACACACACACACACACACACATGCACACACACACACACACACACACACACACACACACACACTGTCTCTCTCACAGACTCTTTTCTTATCTCTTGTTCTTGTACCTGTATAAATAAACTCTGAGAGCAGAGGCTCTGGGCAGTTGCCTGTGAGCTCCTGCCTATCATTGCAATTTCGTGACTTGTCTGCTTATTGTCTCCTTTTCTCTTCGACTGCAGGTATTGGGTAATTGATAAATTCTCTAACATAATTTGGTCCTTCGAAAGCCGGGGTCCCGAGTTCACCTGGCGGCGCCAAGAGCCAACGCCGGAGTACTGTCGACAACCTGAATCTCCTCCAGCACTGAGCTTTCGCTGGGAGGTCGGTGTGAGGTTCTTGACGTCACTGGGAGACATGCGGATGAAAATCTGCTTCAAGCTTGCTGGTTTCACCACATTGTTGATGTTGGTGCTCACGTTCATGGCCCTGCACTTGGGCCGCCTCTCAGCACCTGATGGAACGACTGGGACAGCAGCATCTGACGGGAATACTGGAAATGAATCTGGAACGATGTATTGGGGCTCCTCCCTGGCCACACACCTACATGACAACGTAACCTGCACCCACCTGGGTTGAAGACCCCCTGGACGCAACTACGACAGGACACAGCGAAGAAGAGATGCTGGAAAATGATAACTGCTTCAATCACCTGCACCCAATCTCCAACCTGGTTTCACAGTTTAAGGATCAGAAGGACTTTTTGGGACAAGATCAGCTCCCTAACAGCTGGACAACCACCTCAATACACCATGGAAGGACCCTGATGTCTCCCTCTTGAGAAGTTGAACTGTGCGCTTCACATCCTGAACTCTATTCTTGCATTCCAGACCTGGACTTCAAGGAACTCATCAACTTAAGACTGAAACCGTCCTGTTCAATGGATGAGGACTCTAACCTTCCAAACTATTCTTCAACTGGGACTCTCAGTCCACGGACAAGCCCTTTGATGAAGAACGCCTGGTTTGCCTCAGCATCTGCCATAGTTAGAGCTGCATAAATTAATATTACATGTTCATTATTTCCTCATTCACAGAAATAGTCGTGTGCAACCTGTAGCTTTAAATTCATTTGATGTTTCAATAAACTACTGATTTTTTCGGTATATTGCATGGTTTTCCCAACCTTTCCCACTCTCTTTACAGGAACTGCCATAAATTGTAGAAGTGTTGCATCACAGCAAATTCACATCAATATGTATGAAATAGCTCTTCTTATGTTTATGATGGTGTTGATTCAACTGATTTTCATTATCTCACTTATATCTGTGTAAACTGCTGTTTGATGTTATTGCCAGTTGTGTTGTCTCATTGTCTTATTATTTTATTTGTTCTTTATTATTTTACTTATTTGTTCTTTGTTTTGTTGTTTCCTTTTTGTTTGATTATCCTATTCGGATAAACAGGAGGGATTATGTTATGGAAATTTATGTTCCATTATTTCTTGATCATTAATCCTGAAAGCACTCTCACACTCAGACACACACACTGTCTCTCTCACAGACTGTCTTTTCTTATCTCTTGTTCTTGTGTTCATAAACTCTGAGAGCAGAGGCTCTGGGCAGTTGTCTGTGAGCTCCTGCCCCCCATTGCAATTTGGAGACTTGTCTGCTTATTGTCTCCTTTTCTCTTCGACTGCGGGTATTGGGTAATTGATACATTCCCTAACAGCCACAGAGACAGTCCAGCACATGATAGCAGAAAGTATGATGCAGGCAGTCAAAGTGCACATGGAGTGCTATGACCAAAATGTTGGTAGGGTGCAGCAACATCTGTGCTGAATAAGGATCAAAGGTTCTTCTTTAAAAGAGGAAAAAATTGCCTTGTTAAAGAGTAAGTCACTCCAAATCACCATTTTTTTTTGCTGATAAACTATATAAATGAGTGTCCAAATGTGCTGTAGACAAATGCAGTCAATAATTCGGCACTTTAGTGCATCTTAGATAAAATTTAGATATTCAGTCTAAAACTGTCAGCGATGCACCGTCGTCAGGCAAAAAACTCAGCACTGCATTTGAATTGAAATCTGCCATCGCTATTGGCTAAGAGGTACACTATGATGTTAGATGGTACATTATGATGTCACAATGTCGTGAGTGTGTGTATTTGTTAGAGGCTCCGCCCTCTCGGTCTGCTAGGCAACAGCATTTGTTGCATTTTTCAAACAGGAAGTAGGAGTTGAGTAAGAATCTGGCAGGGGGTGATTTGCCCTTTAGAGATCCTGGAGGCCTTTCAGTTCCAGACCAAGATCATCATGACCAAGTTACACTCCCTCCTAAGCCTTCTAACAAGGTCAGCTATTAGAATAGAATAGAATAGAATAGACTTTATTGATCCCACAGCGGGAAAATTCAGTTGTTACAGCAGCACCAACACTTAAGAGAATAATTTGAAGAAAAATAAAAACAACGGTATATGTATGTATTGTGTTTTACAACATGCTTTCAACTCTGTTCAGCACTAGCTTTTAGCCAAGAAACTTTTTAATAAATTAAAACCCTGCTCTTTACTGTTTCATAGGAAAGTCTCAGATTGGGGTGAAACAAAACTCAAACTTAATCTTCACTTTCTTAACTCATCTCCTTTGGACTCTGCTGAGACTTTTAAATACCTTGGTGTTTGGCTGGAATCTAACTTATCTTTTAAAACTCATGCGCAAGTAACTACAAATAAGCTCAGTTCATGTCCTAAAATACTCTATCAATCTATTAACTGTTTTAATTATACATTAGAAAGAGGATAGCCACACAGCTGCTCCTGCCTACTCACTACTGCACTATGCTGACATTATTTACCAGAACACCACTGCCACCTGTCTGCACTCTATAGATGTGGTTTATAACAGTTTCTGTTGTTTTGTTTTTCGTTGTCCTTTTAGGACACGTTGTTGTATGATGTACAGACAGTTATCCTGGTTTGCACCTTCTGCTAGGACACAGTTTCATTGGTTTTTGTTTATTTTTAAAAGTTACTACTTTAACTATCCAGACAAGCTATATCTTGTGCATTACCACTCACTATATAGTCTATAACACAATGACCAGCTCTTTTTTGTTGTTCCCCGAGCCAAAAGACAGGTTGGGGAATATGCCTTCTGTTACAAAGTGCCGTATGACTGGAATAATCTCCCCTTATCTATCCACTCAATTTCATAAATTAATATGTTCCAAAGGGCACTGGCTGATCACCTTCGGAACAGTTGCATACGTTACAAATAATGTTTGCATGTTGTATAAAAGTCATGTGGTTGTTTTCTATCTTTTCTGTTGTAGGGTTTGTGCTGTGGCGGGTGGGGTTGAGCATTGTGAGCCGGTGTGTATGTGTGATGTGTCTGTTGCTGTGTTGTTTTTCCCTTTGATTTGATTGTTGCTCTGCTGTCTTAAAGCTGCTTTCCGGAGTTTTCCCCTTTCAGAAATGATGTATGATTTTTCAGAAATCCGTAAAAGTGATCATCTCATCATGTACTGTGATTAAATGTAAGCAATACGTCTTCTTTTTTTTTTTTTTTTTTTTTTTTGCTAAGCACGCCCCCTGCCCCACAGAGCTCCGTGCAATGGGAAACTGAGCACCGGCTAGAACTAACCAATAGTGTTAGACTACCCTCTCCCTGGGCTTCCACCTTACCGTGGTGGAGGGGTTTGAGTGCCTCATTGATCCTAGGAGCTAAGTTATCTGAGGCTTTCTGCCTCTGGTAGGGTCACCCGTAGCAAACAGGTTCTAGGTGAGGGATCAGACAAAGAGCAGCCCGAAGACATCTTATGATGAATTATATAAATGGAATCCGTGTTCCCTCGCCCGGATGTGAGTCACCAGGGCCCCCCTCTGGAGGCAGACCTGGAGGTGGGGCACGTTGGCAAGCGCCTGGTGGCCGGGCTTTCACCCATGGAGCCCGGCCGGGCTCCCACTGAGAGGCGCCCAGCAGGGGTGGGCATACTAGTTGCCCCCCATCTTGGTGCCTGTACGTTGGGGTTTACCCCAGTGAATGAGAGGGCAGCCTCCCTCCGCCTACGTGTGGGGGGACAGGTTCTGACTGGGGTCTGTGCTTATGCACCAAACAACAGTTCGGACTACCTACCCTTTTTGGAGATCTTGGAGGGGGTGCTGGAAAGCGCTCCTTCCGGTGACTCCCTCATTCTGCTGGGGGACTTTAATGCTCACGTGGGCAACGACAGTGAGACCTGGAGAGGTGTGGTTGGGAGGAAAGGCCCCCGATCTGAATTCGAGTGGTGTTTTGTTATTGGACTTCTGTGACAGTCATGGATTGTCCATAATGAACACCATGTTCAGACCAACACATTCTCACACCCAAGGCATCAAAATATGACGCGTGTGACCAAGCGTCAATATATGATGGTTTGGGACACCCCAGCGCGTCAAGAGACGATGAACAGGGAAACGCTGGGTCACGTGGCTCCGCTGGCACCACTGTTTGACGCGCGCGGTCACACAGACATTATTTGACTATTTAACCTTCTCCTCACCCCAATCCTAACCTTCAGGTCCATAAACTGTGACCTCAAGGTTAGGATTGGGGTGAGGGGAAGGTTAAATAGTTCACAAGTAGTTCTAATGTCCGTCTCACCATCGGCGTCGGATACCGACACTCTGGGACGGTGCGTCAGCTGTTTGTCCCTGATCGTCGTCTCCTGACGCACTGGGGCGTTCCGAATCGTCATATATTGACGCTTGGTCACATGCATCATATTTTGATGCCTTGGGTGTGAGAATGTGTTGTTCAGACATAAAGGTGTCTATATGTGCTCTTGGCACCAGGATACCTTGGGCCGCAGCTCGATGATCGACTTTGTTGTTGTTTCATCTGACCTGCGGCCGCATGTCTTGGACACTTGGGTGAAGAGAGGGGCGGAGCTGTCAGCTGACCACTACCTGGTGGTGAGTTGGCTCAGATGGTGGGGGAGGATGCCGGTCAGACCAGGCAGGCCCAAACGTATCGCGAGGGTCTGCTGGGAACGTTTGGCAGAGTATCCTGTCAGAAGGAGCTTCAATTCCCTCCTCCGACAGAACTTCCAAAATGTTCCGGGGGAGGCGGGGGACATTGAGTCTGAATGGACCCTGTTCCGTGCCTCCATTGTTGAGGCGGCCGACCGGAGCTGTGGTCGCAGGATCATCAGTGCCTGTCGTGGTGGCAACCCCCGAACCCGCTGGTGGACACCAGCAGTTAGGGATGCTGTCAAGCTGAAGAAAGAGGTCTTTTTGGCCTGTGGGATTCCAGAGGGAATTCTGCTTGGGAATTTGTACCAGGCCCTCTGATACGGGCTGTTAGGTCCCTGCATGACCGGTGTCAGAGCTTGGTCCATATTGCCGGCAGTAAGTCGGGCTCGTTCCCAGTGAGAGTTGGACTCCGCCAAAGCTGCCCTTTGTCACCGATTCTGTTCATAACCTTTATGGGCAGGATTTCTAGGCGCAGCCAAGGTGTGGAGGGCATCCGTTTTGGTGGCCTGAGGATCAGGTCTCTACTTTTTGCAGATGATGTGGTCCTGTTGGCTTCATCAGAACGTGATCTTCAGCTTTCACTGGAGCGGTTTGCAGCCGAGTGTGAAGCAGCTGGGATGAGAATCAGCTCCTCTAAATCTGAGACCATTGTCTTGATTCGGAAAAGGGTAGAATGCCTACTCCGGGTCAGGGATGAGGTCCTGCCCCAAGTGGAGGAGATTAAGTATCTCAGGGTCTTGTTCACGAGTGAGGGAAAACTGGAGCGTGAGATAGATAGGCGGATTGGTGCTGCGCCTGCAGTGATGCGGGCATTGTATGGCGTTTAAAGCGTGCCACAACCCGTGCACGCGCATTGGGTCCACAGCGCGCGTGTGAACGGGACTCGCGAGCGCAAATATACATGGCAGCGCGCGTGTGAACGGGACTCGCGAGCGGAAATATACATGGCGAGAGGTCATTTGTGCACTGAGAGGGAGCAAACTGTGTCTGTGAGCGCACAAGGATGTGCACAAGTGACAAACCTGCGTGCGCGCGTTGTCAACGAGCACACGGCAGAGGAAAACGTGCGCGCGCGGCAGCCTCTGTGCGCGCTCTGCAGCCTCTCTGCGCGCTCGGTTTCTGACTCCTGCTCGCTCGGCTGTAAGGGCTTTTGGCACTCTGGAGGCGTGGCCTGTGGCAGATCTTCTCTGTCCTCTGATTGGTTAGTTTACCCCGCACTTTACCCTCTATCTATATAAAAAAGTCTGACATTCAGTAGTTGCTGGCATAGCTCAGCTGGGAGAGTGGGTGACTCTCGCCCCGGAGGATCCAGGTTGAAGTCCGGGCAAGGAAAATGCAGTAGCTGTCATGTTAATTTTTCTTAATTTCAGGTATTTTACAGTTGTGACCGTTCAACTGTCATTAAACGTCCGAATGTTTGCTGGGCAGTGTTTTAAAAAGTGCACATAAGCTAGATGGTTTTAACCATATAAAATTACATTTTTTGTGATACTGGAAAAATACATACTGAAATAAAACTACTGATTGAAAACTTTATGACTGTGGTTGTACAATATATGACTCACTAATACACTGCAAACTCCCTTAGAGTGGGGCTTCCAGAGAGAGAGAGAGAGAGAGAGAGAGAAGAGAGAGAGAGAGAGAGAGAGAGAGAGAGAGAGAGAGAGAGAGAGAGAGAGAGAAGTTCTTGCCTCATTAATGTATTGTTTATTTTTTTCAGTATTTAATTGACAAATTATCCTTTCAAATAATTAATTGATGAGTTACATAATTGTCCATTTAGAATTGTTGAATGGACTGAGTCAAGTTTGGTGCACTTTATATATTTCAAAACATGTTTTTTTTAATGATGCATATAAATAATTTAAATGTTAATTTAATGAAATATTTCTATTTTTTCATTACCTCACCCTTGTTTTGACAAAAACGGAACCTTGCTGGATAATATCATGGAGAAACTATTTGTTCACAGTTCATGGCTCAGTGAGGATCTGTGTAAAGGAGGAGATACTCAGAAATCTGTCTGCAGATAGTTACAACCCAGACTGGAAGTGGTGGGCTGTAATAAGAAAGGAGACCAAACAGAGGAGTGGGGGTTCAACAACTGATTTATTTAACAAAAGTAAGGATTTACTAAAGCAAGTTAGTGAACAGAAAATGGCCAGTGAGGACTCTCCACCACACAGGAGAGACCCAGTGAAAGCAGAAAAACAGTAGGCTTTGTAGGCAGCACCATACCCTGAGCCCAGGTGCCTCCAAGGCTGCTTAACGAGCTGCCTACAACAGAAGAAAAACACAATTAAACACAAATGAAAACCCAATGAGACGGTGGGGGCATCACAACACGTTCAGGACTACCCAAACACCAGTAATTCTTGACTGCACTGATCTGCTTTAGTAAATCCTTACTTTGGTTAAATAAATCAGTTGTTGAACCCCCACTCCTCTGTTTGGTCTCCTTTCTTATTACAGCCCACCACTTCCAGTCTGGGTTGTAACAATCTGCAGACAGATTTCTGAGCATCTCCTCCTTTGGTATACAGATCCTCACTGAGCCAAGTACTGTGAACAAATAGTTTCTCCGTGATATTATCCAGCAAGGTCTTGTTTTTGTCAAAACAAGGGTGAGGTAATGAAAAAATAGAAATATTTCAATAAATTAACATTAAAATTATTTATATGCATAATAAAAAAAACATGTTTTGAAATATATAAAGTGCACCAAACTTGACTCAGTCCATTCAACAATTCTAAATGGACAATTATGTAACTCATCAATTAATTATTTGAAAGGATAATTTGTCAATTAAATGCTGAAAAAAATAAACAATACATTAATGAGGCAAGAACTTTTTAAACTTGAACATACCTACACCCACAAGTCTATTTTTACCTGGTTAAAACCATCTAGCTTATGTGCACTTTTTAAAACACTGCCCAGCAAACATTCGGACGTTTAATGACAGTTGAACGGTCACAACTGTAAAATAATATCACAGGAATTAGGAAAGAATAATATGACATCAACTCTATGTTACTTGGCCAGACTCGAACTTGGATCCTCCAGAGTGAGAGTCACCTGCTCTCCCAGCTGAGCTATGCCAGCAACTGCTGAACGTCAGATTTTTTTATATAGATAGCTAGAGTGTAAAGTGCGGGGTAGACTAACCAATCAGAGGATAGGGAAGATCTGCCACAGGCCACGCCTCCAGAGTGCCAAAACTCCTCACAGCCGAGCGAGCGGAATTAGGAACCGAGCGCGCAGAGGCTGCCGAGGGCGCAGAGAGGCTGCCGCGCGCGCACGTTTTCCTCTGCCGTGTGCTCGTTGGCAACGCGCGCACGCAGGTTTGTCACTTGTGCACATCCTTGTGCGCTCACAGACACAGTTTGCTCCCTCTCAGTGCACAAATGACCTCTCGCCATGTATATTTCCGCTCGCGAGTCCCGTTCACGCGCGCGCTGCCATGTATATTTTCGCTCGCGAGTCCCGTTCACACGCGCGCTGTGGACCCAATGCGCGTGCACGGGTTGTGGCACAGGTCTGACGCGAGAGCATTGTACTGGTCTGTCGTGGTGAAGAGAGACCTGAGTCAGAAGGCGAAGCTCTCGATTTACCGGTCGATCTACGTTCCTACCCTCACCTATGGTCACGAGCTTTGGGTAGTGACCGAAAGAACGAGATCGCGGATACAAGCAGCCAAAATGAGTTTTCGCCAAAGAGTGGCTGGGCTCTCCCTTAGAGATAGGGTGAGAAGCTCGGTCATTCGGGGGGGGGCTCGGAGTAGACCCGCTGCTCCTCCACATCGAGAGGAGCCAGTTGAGGTGGCTCGGCCATCTGGTCAGGATGCCTCCTGGATGCCTCCCTGGTGAGGTTTTCCGGGCATGTCCAACCGGGAGGAGACTTAAAGGTAGACCCAGAACACGGTGGAGGGACTATGTCTCTCACCTGGCCAGAGAACGCCTTGGGATTTCCCCGGAGGAGCTGGCCCAAGTGGCTGGTTAGAGGGAAGTCTGGGCCTCTCGCCTTAGGCTACTGCCCCCGTGACCCGACTCCGGATAAGCGGATGAAAATGGATGGATGGATGGATGGATGGATGGATGGATGGATGGATGGATGGATGGATACCACTTATTTGCTTCAAATTTAAGGAATACCTCGGTTGATGCAGAGTTGATGAACTTTTCACAAACAAGTAAGTCTCTAAAATATAAAAATATGAAAACACAACATGACATGAGAATAATACTCGTAAAACAGCGTGTTTTAGCTCCGTTTGTCGGCTAAGAAGCACATTTATAAACAGAAACATGAAGTTGCGAACAAACAGAGGAATAGACTTTTTGTGTGATATGCTTGCCAGCCACTAGATGGTGCCATCAGATAAGAGGAATACTCCAGAAAGAAGCTTTAATCTTTATCCTGTCATGACATTGTGGATGACCCTCTCGAAAATGATATGGTTCATCTCAAAAGGTTAATCCTACCTATAAAGATATGTTAATAAATAAATAAATAATATACACATGCAGTAAGCTAGTTTTGTAACCTTTGACTACTAAAAACCATGAATAGAAATAATAAACATGGGTTCCAGGACTAAGCAGTATAATGTAAGGGACACAAACATACTATATCTCCGGTATTACACAAGTATTGAACACATACTGATGTAATGTCCAGAAATGGTCGGTTTTCACCTACAGACTGACCTACATGCCATCGGCCAGCTGCAGACATGAATCTGCCTCTGTGCCTCTGTTAATCTTCCATGTTACAGGAAAAGATTCTACACTGCATGTTTACACTCATATTGTCAAGACTTCAACATCATGTTCCCTTCTCAAGGTCCTTCTGTGCCAAGCCTGTCTGCTTATATAGGCCGGACTGGATTGTTATAAGAGTGACTGTTTTCAGCTCATATGAGGTAATCATTCGTGAAATGGAATAATAATAATAATAATAATGTCTTGATTAATCTGTGCTTAAATCAATAAGGTTGATTACCCTGTGCTTCAATTACTGATGTTTGAAATGAATGTATTACATTGAAAGATTATATATATATATATATATATATATATATATATATATATATATATATATATATATATATATATATATACATATATACATACATATATACATATATATATATATATATATATATATATATATATATATATATATATATGTATATATATGATCATCAGTAATGTTTGATATGACAAGGCAATCATCATCTACACTCAGACACAAGGTTCATTACAGATAAATTAAAGTTAAGTTAAACGTCATGACGCAGACATTTCCTTACCCCAAATCAGAGCATCCTGTATCTGAAGGAAGGCGTGATGTTCTGAGGTTTTCTTGTTAACACCCCTTAACATGGCACGTTCCAATTGGACAAGAAATCATAATGAGAATGTTAAAACAGAGCTCACTTGACGGTGAGTCAGTTCTAGAGAAAGCTACAGAACAGCCGTATGAAGTGAAACCTCTTCAACCCAGAGCTTTTGACAAGCTGTCAAAAACCCTGCTAATAGCTGTCTACAGCTGACACAGTAAACGGTTCCTGCAGAACAAAGCTGATACTGTTCCAACTCCCTAACTTGTCATGTTTTTAATTGTATGGAAAATAAATTCTTACTTTTTATAAACCTGACTCTCTTCTTGAATTAATACGAAGTGTCGTACAATCCCTGAATAAACAAAGAATTCTAAATCTTCTGGTTAAACATTCAAAGACCAATCAGACTGGATTTCCACATTTATATGGAAATTCACATCACATTGGTCAAAGTGTAGGGTAGTATATTAAGTTTTAAAAGCACACAAATAATACATACAATAATTACTACGTTACACTGAGTATTACATGTATGTTATTGTGTAACAGGATAATGCCAGTACCAGTTAAACTGAGGGATGAATGACCTACGGTAGCATTCTGTTTTACATCCAGAATGTCTCAGTCTGCCTCTGAAGGAGCTGTCCATGGTCTCCACAGTAGAATGCAGAGGGTGGGAGTTTGTTTTTTTTTAAGATGGAGGTCATCTTCCCCAGCATCCTTCTTTCACACGTCTCCTCAACTGTATCCAATGGGCAGCCCAGAACCAAGCTAGCTTTGTGAACTAGCTTGTTAAGTCTCTTCCTGTCTCGGTCAGAGCTGCCTGCACCCCAACAGACCACAGCAGAGTGGATAACAGAGCCAACCACAGAGCGATAAAACGATATTTCCTCTGAAGAACCTCAGCCTCCTCAGGAGGTGGAGGCAGCTTTGGCCCTTCAGAGCATCTGTGTTGTTGGACCAGTTCAGTTTGCTGTTGTGTCTGCTCCCTGGATGTTAACTGGTGAGTGAGGGTGGTATTATGGTACTTATTGAGTTGACATAGTCTTGAATCCATGTATAATATACACTAGAAAACCTAACATAATAAAAGGAATTTGCTGTGACAGAATCAGAAAACATGATAAATTAATGACACTAGCTGACACTAAAATCAGTAAGAAAAAAGGGAACTCATTAGATCTGAATAGGAAAACCAGGAAACCCATGTAGCAACACAAGGGAAGCCCTACCCTAGCACCACACTGCAGACTCATACAAGGCTCATAATTTAACAAAAGTTAAATAACTTCTGCTCACACAAGTATTACAAGTGTGAGATATGATGACAATGACAACTTCCACATTTTCCTTTGGTCAAATGGGCTGCATGGTGGCGCAGTGGTTAGCACTGTTGCCTCGCAACACGAAGGTCGCAGATTCGAAACTCGGCTGCGACCTTTCTGCGTGGAGTTGCGTGTTCTCCCCATGCATGCGTGGGTTTTCTCCGGGTACACCGGTTTCCCCCACAGATCACAACATGCCCTATAGGCATGTTATAGGCATCATTAAAAAAAATTGAAAGTCGCTTTGGGTAAAAGCGTCTGCTAAGCACATAAACATAAACATAAATGTGATAAAAGCTGCAGGAAAAGACTGCTTCCATTTTACTTAGAAGAAGTTACAAAACTGGCTTTTTTCTTAATTTCATAATGTAGCACACACACATCCATGATTATTGTTAATACATGATTATTATATACATTATTCTATTCTAAGCAAATGTGTTGTCTTTGTGGCTTTGGACAGATGATGATGATGATGATGATGATGATGATGATGATGATGATGATGATGATGATGCTGTTATGCACGGTTTATACTCCACATAGTGACACTGGACCAGTGTTGTCCCAACAGACTACCCCTGACGCTAGGCTGTAAGGATGCTGTCTCACAGCAGGACTCAGACTTCCTGGTCCATCCTGTGACAGCATGCGGACTAGCAGAGCTACATGACAGGTCCTGCTGCAGCAGGACAGTGGTAGTTGTCTTGTGGGTCTGAGCTAACAAGCTAACTGTATGATAAGCCGATCATGCAGGTCCTGCTACCGAAGGATCGCCTTCAACTTGCCCCGTTTTCCTTCTGCATCAGCTGCCACTAAGACGCTACAGCCGGGACAAGTAGCTCGTTCAATAACAAATCCCACATGATAGACTCTTCCAGCCCTTTTTAATCTGCTCTCCGAATGCCGCGCGACCGATCCAAACAGGCTACTGACCTTCGGATGTGCAGTCCATGTGAGTTTGTTTTCTGTAAAATCATTTCTCCGAGATGAGCTCGCTTTAGTGCCGCGAATAGAACAGTACCCCCCCCCCCCCGACACACACGCGCGTGCACGCACGCACACACACACACACAGGTGACGTTAATAAATAAAGAACAGAAGGGCAGATTGTGTGCAACTCCAGGCACATTCTCTCGTTACGTGATAATAAAATAGTTACTTTTGTAAATAAATGGTGTGTGTGTGTGTGTGTGTGTGTGTGTGTGTGTGTGTGTGTGTGTGTGTGTGTGTGTGTGTGTGTGTGTGTGTGTGTGTGTGTGTGTGTGTGTGTGTGTGTGTGTGTGTGTGTGTTTCAGCAGTAATTTCTTTAAAATAAATGATCAGATATTTCTGCGTTAAACTGACGGACCAGCAGAGGGCAGTGTGGCTGCATTATTGATTGTAACCTTCAGGGGAAAACGGTGCTGTTCTATGTTTTGCCGGCAGAATGCGTAAATTCCCCATTCAAGCAAAGCAACAATACATAAATAGTGCTTGAAAAGAAAATGTGAGCAAGTAAGTCTTGTGAAAGTATAATTAGACAAGGAACAAACAGTAAAAAAGAACTACAATTCCATTCAGTTTCTAGTTACTTGAAAAATAACCACAAACAGTAAAAAGTAAACCAATAATAAATTAATTAATTAATCTCAAACATTAGGGATTCAGTTCAGGAGTTCTTCAGCACCCCTAAAAGCAAGCTAAGACCACCCATGAGGACACTAAGTATTATCTTCTAAATATGGTGTGCCAAATCCTGGTCCTGGAGGCTCCAGGAGAACCAGTATCTAGCAGGGTTTACTGATTTCTCAGCTCCAACACATATGATTCAGTGGTTTAATCACTTGTTCAGCAGCTCTTCAAGCTCTGCAGAAGCCTATTAATCACCTACTGATTGAAATCAGGTGTATTGAATTGGTTAAAATGAAAACATGCTGGATACCGGCCCTGCAGGATCAGGATTTGGCACGCCTGTTTTACAGTTTTTCTCCATTGGTTTGGCTCATTTCTTGAAACAGAAATTACATTCTCAAAATAACATGGACAAACCTCCAAACCCCTTGGCAAATGTTCACAACAGAATGGCATTTCTCATTCATTTTATCAAATGGCAAATGCCTTAGTACATGTCTCAATTGTCTCAGTGCAACTTTGCAAATGATTAAGTACATGTAGCCTACAGTTATACAGTTAGCCCACATTTAGCACATTTTCCAAATGAATAGATCTTGTAGATCTAAACTGATTAGTTGATTCTCAGTCTAATGATCTTTCTCTCCAAAACATGTCAGCATGATTTCCTTGTATAAGCACTCACATGCACAACTGTCTGTTCAATTGTCAGAATTGGTCAAGAACATAACACCATAATTACCATTTATGAATTTCTTTGAATATTTGATACATTGATGACAGTCACTGACAGTCAGGTGAAACTAGACTAACGAACAGGGAGTGTCACACACAGGTGTTTTCCATGATCGTGTGCTGACAAACACAGATATATAGAGCTTGACCAGCGCCAGTCCGATCTCTGAACATGGATAGACAAGGCCAAGCAAATGGACAAGGGGAAGTTCTTCCTCAAATTTGAAGAAGAAGAAGACTGAGAATGTGTGGTGGAGGAATAGGGGGAAGAGGCCGATGAGCGGGAAGACACTGTTGAAATTCGGGCCACAATTATAGACCATAAATCATGGCCTCACAATGGCAGAGGCAGGTTGTCGAGTGCAGCCTTATGTGTCTCGCTCTACAGTCTCCTCCATCATCCAAACCTTTCTCAGGGTAAACAGGTATGTAAACTATGATGGATGTGGACAAGAATCTGTGGCCAGATGGACAACAGCGTGTAAATAATCAGGAGGGTGAAGACAGTAGACAAGAGCGGGAGAACAGCACCACTGAATACGTCCTTGTTTTTTGATTTTGTGTTCATACAATTTACTGTATTACTGCAATGTACATTGTCTTTTTACATATGTATGAAACTTTATTTGCGTGTGAATAAAAAATGGTTATAATTTCCTTGGTAGTGTGAGTGCAATCTGTGATGTCAAACCTTGGAGGCTACTCTTTTCGGTTGTTGGTCCTCTGTGACAAAACATCTAAACATTTTGTATGGCAGTACTCGCACAATGCCAAAGTGACGATGCATTTTGGGGGCACTGACTATTCAGATTAGAAAGAAATGTAGTTTTGATACATGAGTGAACTGTTTTAGGAGAGGTATGAGCTTTTGCAGGTGAGCTATTTGTTGTGTTAAACTGTAAGTGTTTTGCCAAATGATCTTAGAGGTTTGAAAATGTAATTTCTGTTTAAAGAAATGAGCCAAACCAATGGAGAAAAACTGTAATTGGATGAAAATACCAAAATTGTAGTACCAAACTTCAGACACTAAAGGGCAGCAAAGCTCCATCTTCCCTTCTCTAAATGCTGCTGGGAACCAGTGTTCTATTGGGCCATTCCCATCTGTACCGGGTCAGCCGGGTAGCGTAGGTTGTTTACATATCTGGGTGGCCTGGTATTTTTCTGGGCCAACCAAGGCTCATTCTCAGCCCTCTTCTCGAGGGGGTCTGCTTCAGGCCGACCAGGGCCAACACACCCACTGCTGACAGCAAATTCACACCTTCCATTAGAGCAAGCCTCTGATTGGTGGGTAGAATCAGCCCACATGGGCTTAAGGCAAGGATGTGTGGAATCAACCGGGCCGACTGGGGCTTCCCGGCGCTTCCCGGCCCGGGCCGACCCAGTACAGATGGGAATGGCCCATATGTAGAGATTAATCTGCATACTAGAACCAACACTGTTGCTATTCAGCTGGAGATACTGAAGATGACCAATCAGATTAACCTATGAGGCTTAGATCATGTATAGATATCCCGGATACTTGTACAATCTAAGTTCATACGCCAACCTGTTTGGTCTGATTTTAATCCAAGGATTAATGTTTAATTTAAATAATTGAATTTATAGCAAAAGTTTATTTTTGAATCAGAAGCTAGGAATCTTTGCTTTCTAATAACCAGAAATCTTTTACCTTTTCTGTTTCGTTTCAATAATGAGGCAAGTTTAAAAATGAAGAAATGTATTACTAACAATTTTAAACAAAGATTTGAAACGACAATTATAAACGACAATCCATGGATGACAATTTAATGACCATTTTTAACAGCTTTGATATTAAACTTGTTTTAAAAGCAAACCTGTGGCTGGATGGAAGCTAAATTGAGAGTTAAGAGTTTGGATGCGTGAATGGAATTATTAGAAGGTTTCTTTCACAGAGAGAAGAAGCGTTCTGGACTGAAAATGATGTTTTGCGCTACCTGAGTTGTTTACTTAGAGAAAACAGCATCAAACGCATTCTTGCGTTCTACCTCACCCAAACAGGAGACCCTCGTGTGGATCCAGAGATCAGGAGGATGTGGTCATCCAAGGTGACACTCGGTCCGGCAGGGGAGACGCGAGTGTCCGATCGTCTGGTCCAGAGATGTCGCCGGGTACACAGTTGTCGAGCGTTTGGCAGATGGACGTTCTCGTCTTAACTTAACTCAGAAAATCAATAACTCTGGGTAGAGTTTCGTTGCTGGTTACAGTCTAGTTTATTCTTAGCTATTCTTGTCAGCTTGACAGAACAGCTTGGTGGAGGTTCAGGGACGGCCATTCCTCCATCCTCTGTGATGGTGTTGGTTCAAGAACTGAACTGAAGCTGGTGATGGTTACAGTTTACAAAGCTCTCAGGACACTCCCACTCTCTCAGCAAGAAAGCTTTTATCATCCGCCAAAATCATGTGTTGCAGTTATCGTTTATCTGGACTCTGTGTTAGATGGATAAGGTGAACTGACCTTCTTTGCTGAACACATCTTTTACTGTTGTCAGAACCCAAGCCCCCAGACCGGCCTCTCCCAGCTAACCGGCCTCCATCTTGGACCACATTTCCCAGCATGCTCCTCGCGGGAACTCCCGGCATTCTCCCAGTCACACCCAAGCCTATATATGGAAGACGCCGCACCGGCTCTTCACTCAGTCATCGTTTCATTGAAACCCCTGATCAGAGTTCTCTACCGAATAATCCAGACATCAAACATCCTTACCAAGTTCAACTCCCGTACCCAGTCGACCATCGTGACAGGATGACTGAGTCCGTAGATCCAGCGGAGTTCGAGCGCATGAAAAGAAAGACGGAGCAAATGGAAAATGAACTCATTCAGCTCCACGCCCTGATCGATCGGCTCCACACCAAACAAAACTCCCAGACCGATCTCATCCTACAATTATCCACAGCCCTCCATGCTCTCCAGCAGCAAGCCCTCGCTCCACCAACAGAGGGGCCGCACTTTAGTCTCCCAGAGAGGTGGAACGGAGAGACGGGGAGCCCAGACGGTCTGCTCGCCACCCTCGACATGCAGTTTGAGTGCCAGCCAGGGCGCTTCCCCACTGCGCGCTCTCGGGTGGCGCATCTCACCTCCCTGCTCTCCGGACGCGCGGCTGAGTGGGCCGCTGCGCTTTATAATTCCAAATCACCGGCTTGCAATGACTATGCTGCTTTTGTGTCCGCCCTCAGAAAGACTTTTGTTCCACCCAGCAGCGAAGTGGGAGCAGAAACACAACTCCTAAAGCTCCGCCAGCGGGAGCGCACGGTGTGCGCTTATGCGTCGGAGTTCCGCACCATCTCCGCCAAGCTGCAGTGGGATGACTCTGCCCTCCGAGCCGTCTTCTTGGAGGGATTGGCGACCTACATCCGTGATGAGATGGCGGGAAAGGAACTGCCCCAGACCCTGGATGAAATGGTGGATTTGGTGCTGCGCATGGATCAGCGGGTTCTGGTTCGGCCCAAGCCCTTCACTCGCCCATCCAGGGCGCCTGGCCCTCTTCCTCGTTCCCCCACGCCTGCTCCCGGACCCGCTTCTACTGATGAGCCCATGCAATCAGGCCACCTTCCTCCAGAGGAGAGACAGCGACGGTGGCGCGAGGGTCTCTGTGCCTATTGTGGCTCCTCCCACCACAGACGCCTGAACTGTCCATTACGTTTGGGAAACGAAGGAACCCACTGAGTATCGGGGTCGCTCAGCCTGGGTCACCTTCAGCCCCCGCCTCTTCAAATCGACTCCTTCTTCATGTTACCCTCCTTCATGGTGAGACCTCACTTCAGATGCACGCGCTGTTGGACTCGGGGGCCGCTGACAATTTTATGGACATGGATCTGGCTAAGCGCCTACGGATCCCCATGACCCCCTTGGAGACAGTTGTGCCTGTGACCTCGGTGGACGGTAGGCCCCTCCAACCCTATCCGATCCAAAACCGAACCCAGCCACTCCAGATGATTGTCCAAGGCCACCGAGAGACCCTCCAGTTCCTGATCATATGTGCTCCCTCCTCTCCTCTAATCCTGGGATTTCCCTGGCTCCGTCTCCACGACCCCCGGATTTCCTGGTCCCAGGGCCGCATTTTGGAATGGGGGACCCAGTGCCAGGCCCACCTCTCTCCTCCTACATCCATGCCAGACCGCCCGGACGGTGACACTGGCCAAACACCGCCCAATCTGCCACTGCCCTACCGGGACCTGGCTGCGGTGTTCGACAAGCGGCGCGCCACCACACTGCCGCCTCACCGCCCGTACGACATGGAAATCAAGCTGCAACCAGGAACCAGTCCACCCCAGGGGCGCCTTTTTTCTCTCTCTCCCGCCGAGTCCAGAGCCATGGAGGAATATATTGACCAGGCCCTCCAGCAGGGTTTCATTCGACCTTCCTCCTCCCCGGGTGCCGCAGGCTTCTTCTTTGCCAGGAAAAAGGAGGGTGATCTCCGCCCCTGTATCGATTACCGAGGTCTGAACAAAATCACAGTCAAAGACCGTCATCCTCTGCCGCTCCTCACATCTGCCCTGGACGCCATCTCCCAGGCGCGGATCTTCACCAAGCTGGACCTCCGGAGCGCCTACAATCTGGTCCGTATTAAAGCTGGAGATGAGTGGAAGACCGCTTTCATCACACCCACCGGTCACTGGGAGTACCAGGTCATGCCCTTCGGGCTGTGCAATAGCCCCGCCGTTTTTCAACGCCTCATAAACGATGTCCTCCGTGACATGTTGGGACGGTGGGTGTTTGCCTACCTGGATGACATCCTGATCTACTCCAAGTCCAAGGCCGAACACCTCCACCATGTTCGCGCTGTTCTAACCCGGCTCCTGGACAATAACCTGTTCTGTAACCCCGAGAAGTGCTCCTTCCACCAGCGGTCCGTATCATTCCTGGGCTACATGATTTCGGATAAAGGACTAACCATGGACCCTCAGAAAGTCCAGGCGGTGAGAGACTGGCCCCTCCCGACAAGCCTGAAACAACTGCAGAGTTTTCTGGGTTTCTGCAACTTTTACCGCCGTTTTATTAAGGACTTTAGCACCATTGTGGCACCTCTCACTTCTCTCACCCGACCAAGCCCTCCCAGCCAACCGTTCCGGCTGACTCCAGACGCCGTTCGGGCCTTCCAACACCTAGTCGCCCGTTTCACGTCGGCTCCTATCCTCCGCCATCCGGATCATGCAGTCCCCTTTGTGGTCGAGGTCGACGCCTCGGATGTTGGCGCCGGTGCCATCTTGTCCCAAGCCGGGCCCGACGACAGGCTTCATCCCTGCGCCTACTTCTCCAGGAAGTTTTCCACCACCCAGCAGAAGTACGGCGTAGGGGATCGCGAGCTGCTGGCCATAAAGTGGGCATTGGAGGAATGAAGGCAGTGGCTTCTGGGCACCACTCAGCCGTTCACCATCTGGACGGACCACCAGAACCTGACCCACATCAGATCAGCCAAGCAGCTCAATCCTCGCCAGGCCCGCTGGGCCCTCTTCTTTGAGCCCTATGAATTCCATCTCGCTTACCGCCCAGGGACAAAGAACCAGAAGGCGGACGCCCTTTCCCGCCAGTTCACACATCCAACGCCCACGTCCGAGCCGGCACCTATCCTCCCCGAGCACCGTTTCTTGGCCCACCTGAGGTGGCCACTGGAGGAGGCTATCCAAAATGTCCTCCGAGACGATCCCGCACCTCCAGAGACTCCCACGGGTCGGCTCTACGTCCCCACGGCCTGTCGCAGCGAGGCATTGTCCTGGGCCCACTCATCACGCCTGTCTGGCCACGCGGGCTTCTCACGGACTCTTAGGTTCCTCAAACGAGCTCTCTGGTGGCCACGTATGGAGAGAGATGTAAAGGACTATACGAGTGCCTGTGACGTCTGCGCCCGCTCCAAGACATCCAACCAGGCCTCGGGTGGTACCCTCAGACCTCTTCCGGTACCCAGCCGCCCCTGGTCCCATGTGGGGTTGGACTTCGTCACAGGGCTCCCACCAGTCAACGACCTTAATACCATCATGACGATCACTGACCGGTTTTCTAAGGCTGTTCACTTCATCGCCCTTCCGGGCCTCCCCTCGGCCCGACGCACAGCTGAGTTGTTCCTGGAGAATGTGGTGCGTCTCCATGGATTTCCTGTCGACGTGGTCTCGGATCGTGGTCCCCAGTTCACGGCCCGGTTCTGGAGGGCTTTTTGTCATCTGTTGGGAGCATCAGTCAGCCTATCTTCGGGCTATCACCCGCAGACCAACGGCCAAACGGAGCGGGCAAACCAACAACTGGGTCGGTACCTCCGCTGCTTTGTCTCGGCCCAACCCTCGCAGTGGCCTAAGTACCTCCTCTGGGCTGAGTTATCCCACAATCTCCACACCTCCTCGGCCACTCTGATGTCCCCGTTCGAAGTCTGCTATGGCTACCAGCCCCCGGTCTTTGCCCACCAGGAACCCGAAGTTGCGGTGCCGGCCGCTCAATCCCTGGTGAGGCGCTGCAGGAACGCCTAGATAAAGGCGCGGGCCTCCATAACCCGAACTAACGCCCGTTACTCTCACCAACACCTCCGCTGACACCGTCCTGGTCCCTCATATGCTCCAGGGGATAAGGTCTGGGTGTCCACGGCAGACCTCCGTGTCCGTGCCGGGTCCAGGAAGCTCGCTCCCCAGTTCCTTGGGCCTTACCCCGTGCAAAGGGTCATCAACCCGGTCACGTACCGGCTGCGGCTGCCTGCGAGTCTCCGCATCCATCCCACCTTCCATATCTCCCGGCTCAAGCCCTATGTGGAATCCTCCCTCCTTCCGCCTCTGAGTCCGGCGCCTCCGCCTGCCCGCTTCCTCGACGGTGAGCCCATCTACACCGTCCGGCACATCCTGGACGCTCGCCGCAGGGGACGGGGCTGGCAGTATCTGGTCGATTGGGCGGACTACGGCCCTGAGGAACGCTCCTGGGAGCCGGCCCGCTCCATCTTGGACCCTGCCCTTGTCTCTGACTTCTGGGACCGCCGAGGTCGCCCTGGGACTTCTGGAGCCGTCCCTGGACCGGGGGGTCCTGTCAGAACCCAAGCCCCCAGACCGGCCTCTCCCAGCTAACCGGCCTCCATCTTGGACCACATTTCCCAGCATGCTCCTCGCGGGAACTCCCGGCATTCTCCCAGTCACACCCAAGCCTATATATGGAAGATGCCGCACCGGCTCTTCACTCAGTCATCATTTCACTGAAACCCCTGATCAGAGTTCTCTACCGAATAATCCAGACATCAAACATCCTTACCAAGTTCAACTCCCGTACCCAGTCGACCATCGTGACAACTGTCAACAACCATAATCATAATTATTATTATCCCCAAAGCATAATAATTCATTTCATGTAATTAAAATACCTTTATAATGAACCAAGTGATCATTTATGACGATTATAATAAACAGTAATACAATCAAAGAGTTTTATTAATTATTATTATCTAATTATTATCTTGAGCTTGAAGTGTCCTCCTTCTGGGATGGAACAGCATCAGATATGGATATGATCTTGAGCAGACATTGTGGCTCCTTGTTTAATCTGTGGATTTAAAAGTACTGTTTGACCCAGCTTGACCCAGCTGGGTAAAAGTGACCTTTGCCACAATTAGAGGACCTTCATCACGTTACATCTATTTTTTGCCAGTGGAGGGCGCAAATTCCAATTCTTTCAGTGCAACAATGCATAATGTTTGAAATATATAGAGCAAGTGTTTCTACTACTTACACTGAACAAAAATTTATTGTGGGCAGTTTAAGGCACACCTGTACATTATTCATGCCGTCTAATCAGCCCCTTGATGTGCCACACCTGTGAAGTGGGATGGATTATCTTGGTAAAGAAAAAGTGCTCACTAACATGTAGACAGATTTCAGAACATTATTTGAGAGTCATGGGTCTTTTGTGTTTGTAGACACATTTTCAGATTGAGTTTAGAACATGAAAAATGGGAGCAAAAACAAAAGTGTTGCATTTATTTTTTTTATTCAGTGTATAAGTCTTGCATGTCTGTGTATCTTGCAGTATGCTGCATAGTATAGGAACCCAAGCTTTTTCATTTTTTCATTTGGTTTTTAGTTGTCGAAAGTTACAGTACTAGATTACTGCCTATGTGTACATGTACCTTGTTATTTGTTTTCAAATTATTCTCTTAAGTGTTGGTGCTGCTGTAACAAGTGAATTTGCTCCCTGTGGGATCAATAAAATCTATTCTATTCTGTCCTATTCTATAGTAAATGTCAATTTAGACAAGGAACAAACAGTAAAAGAACAATTATAATTCTATTTGGTTATTGATTACTTAATAACTACAAATGATAAAATAAATCAATCAATAAGTAAATGAATGTGAAACACTAGGGTGCTGGAATTCAATTTAGGAGTGCTTCAGCACCCCCAAATGCAGTCTAAAAATTTCTATGTGTCCAAGTATTTGTTGGAAGCACTTCTCCAGCTTGGGGGTCACTGGCCCTAATGCTTCGATGGCCACAGGCACTACAGTTGCCTTCTCCTGGCACCCTCTTTCTAGCTCTTTCCTCAAGTATGATTAGAGTAAGGGAGATTAACGTCTAATCCTGCACAAAAGATCTGAAACTTTGGTATTTCTCCAGTTTCTTGCATTTCTTTTTCCTGATGATTCCACCATTTGGTATGACCACATCTCAGTGGCTGTCCTGCTTACCAAAGATTTCAATGACTGGTTGGTTGGTCAGTACCATTTTGTCTATTTCAATCCCACAGAATCTTAGCTCAGCCATTCTCCACCATGTTCAGAGGTGATTCCAACTTTGACTTTGGAGTTTTTAGTTTTGTATTTTGTAGATTTCCTGCTCGTATTTTACACCTAGCCATGAGATGCTGGATTGCCACTTGAGCCTCTGTGCACAGCCTGCACATGGATCTTGCCTGGTATGGTAGATCTCTGATTTCATTGCTCAGGTGCTAAAGGGCTGCTTCTATGCTGTCCTTTAGTCCAGCCCTCTCTGGCCATTGGTGTGATGTGGTCATATCCGTCACTTCAGATATCTGTTATGGTGCACACCATGTAGATGTTTTTCCTCCCATAATGGTTGCTTTGGCTCATTTTTCCCAGTTTCCATTGTCTGAGACATTGACAGAGTGCTTCATGCTTCAGGGTCGTCTTCTTGCAATAGTATTGGAGCTTGGATGTGATAGTGGCTCTGATGGTCACTAAACCTTCTTCTGTGCACCTGTGGATACTGGATTTGGGGTGGAATCTACCATGCATGATGAGTAGCTTTCACGTTTTAACACTTGTGGTATGAATCACCTCCTCTGGCCAGCAGGGGTAATAAGTACCTGATTAAGGCAAATCCACTGATATAAACTGAAAAATTGTTCCCATCCCTCTCTCAGCGGGTGGGCTCATCCTTCCAAGCTTGTGTCCACCAGAGGTCTGGAAGCCTGAGGGTTCTGCTCAGTATCTTAGCTGTTCCTAGAACTGCACTTTTCTGGACTGAGATGTCTAATGTTTTTCCTGGGATCTGCTTTAGCCACTCCTTCAGTTTGGGGTTACTGCCCCGATGACCACGAGCACCATGGATGTCTTCACTCTCCAGGATTTCTCAAGTTCTTCTTTGGGGCCCTGGTCCTTCTCTAGTTTCTTGAGTTCCTTTTTCCTGATGTTGCCATCACTTGGTATTGCCACATCAACCACAACGGCCGTTCTCTGTTTTTTGTCCACCACCACAAACAACACTAACACACACACACACACACACACACACACACACACACACACACACACACACACACACACATATGTATTAGTATATACACTATTGGTCAAAAGTTTTAGAACGCCACAATTTTTCCTGTTTTTTTATTGGAAATTATGCAGTATAATGTCACATTGCACTCTGAAATGAAAGCATATTACAAATAAGCAACTGGAATTAAAAAATAATCATGGAATCAATTTATAGACCAAAATGTATCCTAAACTTTTGATTCATCGAAGTAGCCATCTTTGTCAGATATAACAGCTGAACACACTCGTGGCATACTTTCTACAATAGAAATCAAACATTCTTCAGAAAGTTCTTCCCATATCTGTTGCAGAAGTTCCCATAAATGTGTGGCACTTGCAGGTTGCTTTGCTTTCACTCTTCTGTCCAGTTCATCCAAAACCAGCTCAATGGGTTTTAAGCCTGGAGACTGTGCTGGCCACTCCATGTTTACAAGCTTACCACCTTGTTCTTTTTTCCTAAGGTAGTTCTGGCATAGCTTGGACTTATGTTTTGGGCAGTAGTGCAAAAAGTGAGTATGCAGTGAATGCGGCGCATAGAGGCGCCAGTCTGGAGGGGGCACCATAGCAATGATGCAACAATATTTTAGTCTGCATTTCCTGGGTTTAATAACAACTGTGTTTTGTCCGTTTGTGTTTCTGCAAATTATTTACTTGATAACTGAGAAGCATTTGTGATTAGGCACCCTGCCGCATCTTCACACACACACACACACACGCACACACAGCGCGCACGCGTGAGGAGACACGAGGACGGGGGGCTGCCAGAGATTTTGGGCCCCATGAAAAAACATCAAGTTGGGCCCCCTGGGGGCTCATCCATAGCTGGAGCTGGGGTTCCACAGTCCCAGATTTGAAGGAAGAAAAAAAACTATAATATATATACTTTATATTAGTGTTTCAGTTTTGCTTAATTATTTAGGTCTACGTGCATTCTTACTTATTTACAAATCATTTTCACCAGCTGTCTCTCATTAAACAGTGAATTTCCTTCAACAGAATTAGCAATATCACAGCTGGAAAAAGCAGGAAATGCACATGCTGAAAGGTGTTAATCTCCTTTTCCCTTTTATTCCCTTAAAATGTGTTTATTTATTCTAAAATGTTATTTGATGATAAAATTCAAATTTGGATATCTAATTAAATTTCCATGTTGTGTCAAAGCTTTACATAACTACATTTTCAGCTGTCTTTCCTCTTGAAATCAAGTATTTCTGTATGACTGACAAAAATTAAGGATTCATTGCTGACAAGGTGACTTCTTTATTAAGTCTCCATGGCTTCATCATAGACACAAAATGAATTAGCACACAGTTCAAACTGGAGTCAGTTAGGGTTGCATAAAATTTTAAAGTTGGATAACTTTGCATGAATATGTATATAAGTCTATAGAAACCCATTTTCCTCAACAACAACCAAAAAAAACAGCTAAAAATATATTCAGCCTTGATTGTACACAGCAAGATTTATTATTTACAGTGATATAATTAATAATGCTCCTGAGAGACATACTTCGTGACGGACTAAATAACAATGCTTCAACCTGCCCAGCATTCAAAACAATCTATACATTTTTACTGATTGATATTTATAATTATCATTATGTGGAAAAACAATGTGTTTATCACCAAAAATAGCCTTTTTATATTCCTTTGTAATAGTACTGATAGAGAAGAGAGCCTTAAGTGATTCCCACAGACCCCCTTAAATGAGGCTGCTAGCTAACATGCTACATTGCTCACCTTCTTGAGGTTCATTGGGTTGTGAGGGGACACCTGTTGACATATCACCAGCTGCTGATTCTGGTAGGGACAAGTACAACAACCCATTTACCATAATTAAATGAAACATAGTTCCTCTCACTGTGGATATCAAAGCTAGCAAACAGATTGAA